>NC_051063.1:72814517-73099517 GCF_004664715.2 Peromyscus leucopus
ATGGCTTGTCGGTGGAGCTATGTAATAAAACGTTGCATTATGTGATAGTATAGGCAGCTAATTGCGATAGTATTTCTCAAGAAAACGGTACGGTTTCCAATCAGTCTGTTTTGAGATGCAGAGCTCAACCAGTCCCACAACCGGCATGCTTTGCCGCACTCAGATGTTCTCCCTCCAGGATCCCAAGTGAACATATGCTGGCAGGAGAAGGGTGGCTTCCCCAAGGTGGAGAGGGTGGGTGCAGGGAGGAGAAAGGGCTAGATTCACCTCTGCCTCCACCAAAGGATCCTGCCGAGCTCAGGAGGTAATCCCCCCCCCCCATCCTGTCCTGCCCCTTCCCCCACCTCCAGGCACCACACTTCCCAGTTTTCTTGCTGCTGTCAACCTTAACCCTAGTGATCATTTTGAGGCAAGTGATGCTCACCTGCTACGGAGACTCTTTGTCATTGCTAATGACTTCTCCCTGCCCATCTTCTCCCTACTTGGAATATTTATGCCTCTGTAGCCACATTTGTCTTCTGGGGTGTGTGAGGAGGCAGCTGGGATTTAGCTTGGGCTCTGGGTGCCAATCCCCTCCAGGTCCCTCTGTGAGTGAAAAGCTTCTGCACATTGGGGCAGAGTCACTTCGTCTCCTGTCTGCTTCTGTTCTTCATTCACAGGGTGTCCCCATTTCTGGCCCCTTTCCAAATTTGTTCATCTCTGCTGTTGGGGATGGTCCTCGTATCTTCCCAAACTGAGGTTCCCACAAAGCCCAGGAGCCCTGAGAGAGCCCCACAGCAGCTCAACTCAGCAAATAAATCCCCATCTAACAACAGGTCCTCACAGGTAGTCTATTCCAGTCCCCTGCCTCACTCTCCCCCAGGGACCCAACAAATAACAAAGAGCAGCCAGATACCCCATAGCTCCTCATCCCTCGCATTTGCAAGGGGATGAATAAAAAAATTAAATTACCAACTTGCAAGCCGCGCTTTAAAATCTTGCAGCAGAAGCTGAGGAGATGGCCCAGGGAGGAAAGCATTTGCCACGTGTGCACGGGGACCTGGACTTGAATGCACAACACCCACCTGCAAAATCAATGCATGCCTCTGACCCCAGCGGTGGATGGGCGGGCAGACACAAACAGATCCCAGGAGCTTGCTGGCCAATCCGCCTAGCAGAAAACTGAGTCTTCCATTCGGGGAGAGACCCTGTTTCTAGGTGATGAAGCAGAGAGTGAGAGAAAACAGCCAGCATCATCCTCTGGTTCCCTCGTGGTGCATACAACCTCACATTCATGTGCATGTCCTCCACACCAGGGGGAGGGAGGGTATAAGATAGAGAGCAATTGAGGAAGACACCTCACTGCCTCTGTGCTCCACAGGCATGCATACACACACAATCTGGCAGAAGGTTTGCTGTCAGGGTGTACATGGGAAGCTGGACACGTGTTACCACTACAGAGGTTTCTGGGAGAGAGGCACAGTCTAGAGACTTCAGACATTAGAATCTCCACAAAGCCCCATCCTTTCCACACTTGCTGATGCTGGTACGTTTTCTGAAGCCTTTCGGGACATCATTAAGCTTTCTGGGTCCTTCCAAATGGCCTTTAGTAGAGGGAGCCTGGCGAGATTTCATTTCTCTTCTCTTTCTTTCTTCCTCTTCTTTTTTGAAAAATTCTATGTGAAATTACACTCCGTAAAATACCTGCTTAGACAACCTGCTTTGGGCCATGGAAATTCTCATTTGCTTTGCTCTGCCTGGGAAGACAGCAACCTCGTCTTTTCCTTTAACCTTGATGCCAATGATTCAGGGACTGCTCTGTTTCCCTCCCTGTACCCAACAGGGCATAAACACAGTCAGCATCCTAGGCCATTGCTTTACCTCATGCACAAACATTCTCAATGTATTGTGTCCCAGATAAACCAAGCCTCCTGTTCCCCTTACCAGTCAATTTCCTGAGGCCAAAGTGACAGGAAGGACCACAGGCGAGGTGGGTCTGGAGTTGGATGCTTCTGCTCCTTGGAAAAACTGTCCGGAGAAGTTAACTGATTGGAATGTGTAGGAAGTGCTCACTGTTGTTCTAAGAGCTGAGAAAGTAGCCCTGGGACTTCCAATTTAATGAAATGCTAAAAAATGTGTGTGTGTGTGTGTGTGTGTGTGTGTGTGTGTGTGTGTGTGTGTGTATACTTCAATGGGGGATGTCATTTGGATCTGTTTGAAGGGGGAGGGAGAATTGAGAGAGCTGATGCTTCCAAGAGAAGCAAGTCTCACACAGGCCACAGGAATGCAAAGGGGGCTCTATGCAGAATGCTCAGAAGGAGTTTGGCCCCCATATGTACATGGCTGCAGAAAGGAACCACCGTCCAGATTCAGGCACAGATGGTGCCCTGGCCTTCAGGACCAGGGAGGCTTGGTTCTGTCTGCACTTTGGGGGTTAAATGACTATCAATTTTTTTCTGAGACCATTTCTCTCTTCTCTATTTGTGATTCCCACTGGACAGTGCCTCTCCCCTGCTTGCGCTTTGTACAGCAGAAAGGAAGGCGAGTTACTTGCTTATTCCCGAGCGCAGCTAACAGCAGCACAGGACTTACAGGCACTGTGCTCAGTGGAGGAGGAAAATAGATATTTTGGTCTTGAAAGTTACCAGCTCAATTACCAAGTAATTCCTTAAGCAACCTCACGGTGGGCTTTTAAGAGGTGAGTTTGAGAGAGGCCAACCTGCCATGTTGCCATTTCAACATGTCACAGTGGGGGTGTCTCTTTGTATGTGAGCCCTGCACAGGAGGCTGCTGGGTCAAGCTGGCATGTTCCTCAGTGAATGGCACTGAGCTTCTCTTGGGGGCTCCTAACAACATAAAGGGTGTACACAGCAGCTATTCATAAGAGATAAGAGGTAGAAAGAACCCGAACATCCATCACCTCGTAAGTAGGTACAGAATATCTGGTAAATCCGTGTAAGGGATTTACACTCATTAAAAGTAACGGTCTTGCCGGGCGGTGGTGGCGCACGCCTTTAATCCCAGCACTCGGGAGGCAGAGCCAGGTGGATCTCTGTGAGTTCAAGGCCAGCCTGGTCTACCAAGTGAGTTCCAGGAAAGGTGCAAAGCTACACAGAGAAACCCTGTCTCGAAAAACCAAAATAAAAAAAAATAAAAAATAAAAAAAAATAAAGTAACAGTCTTGACACATGTGGGTAAATCTCTTAAAAACACGATGTTAAACAAAAGAAGCCAGACACAAAGGCCAAATGTCATATAATTCCACTTATGGTGTGTCTAAGATTGCCAAATTCATAGAGATTGAAACCAGATTGGAGCTGGGGGGAAGGTGCCAGATTCTTTGGGGAAAGGGAAAATAGAAAGTTCTCGTTTGACGGATGTGATAGTTCATCATTATTGCCAACTTGACTGGACTTAGGGTCATCATGGAAACACCCCTGTTGGGGTATCTTTGAGGATGTTTCCAGAGGGTTTAACTGAAGACAGAAACCCCATGTGGGGGGGGCACTATTGCATGGTCCCACATTCATCTCACTGCTTCCTGACTACAGATGTGCTGTGACTAGTGTGGTGTGACTAGCGTGGTGTGACTAGCGTGGTGTGACTAGTGTGGTGTGACTAGCGTGGTGTGACTAGTGTGGTGTGACTAGTGTGGTGTGACTAGCTGTGCTTTAGTCCCTAGTACTAAAACTTGGTGGACTGTACCTGCCTTCCTTCCTTGAGCTGCTCTGGTCACAGCAAAAAGAAACACAATTAACACAATGGGTGTAGTGTTGTATTTAGAGGTGAGGAAAATGTTTTGGACCTAGGTGGAGGGGTGATTGTGGGACACTACAGAGGAACTGAAATGCCCCTGAACTGTTCAGATTCACTTTATGTTATTTGAGTTTTATTTCAAAGATCTGTGTGAACTATCATCGGCTGTGGTTAACTAAGTGAAAAGATTAGGTGTACAGCTGAGTTTTCCTGGTGACCATTCAAAGGCCATACTCTCCACACGTAGATTTGCACCAAACTGGCAAAATTGCTTAAGCATCAAGAGACTTTTATTCCCCCGAAGCCTCTGCCAATGGTACTGTGCCACCGAGACTTCCTGTGTGCCTTTGTTGGTATAGCACTTTAAAAAAAAAAAAAAAAAAAAAAAAAAAAAAAAAAAAAAAAAAAAGTTTACTTTTTTACTATAAACAGTCTAAGATCAGATCCACCCTCTCAGATTTTTCCTTTTTAAATACATTTATGCATGTGTGTAGGTATGTGCTTGTGAAGAGGAAATTGGATTCCCAGGAGTTGGGGTTATAGGCCGATGTGAGTTGCCTGGCATGGCCGCTGGGAACTGAAATCCAGATGTGCAAGAACAGCACATGCTCTTAGCTGAGCTGTCTCTCCAACCCCAGCTCGGATTTTTAAGTGAATAGCGTGGTGTTGTTGGCTGTTGGCACCGTGCTGGATGGCTGATTTCACAGTTACTCATCTTCGTAGCTGAAACTTCAGGCCCACTGATTAGCAATTCCCCACGCTCTACAGCCTCCCATCCCTGGTCACCACTAATCCACCATATGGTTCAGAGATTCCTCTTGGATAGACTGAGAAGCACCTCCAGAAGCATACTTCTGGATATATCTGTGAGATGCCTCCAGAGACGATTATCTGAGAGATAAAGACACACCCAAAATGTGGATCTCACCATGCCCTAGTCTGGGGGCCCTACCAGAATAAAAAGAAAAGAGAAAGTCAACTAATTCAAGCACATAGGCTACTCTGTTCTACCCCTCCCTCCCTGCCATGATGGACTGAGACCTCCAAAACCATGGACGAATTAAATCACCCTTCCCTGATCTGTTAATATGACTGCCTTACTTGGCTTAGCGTAGTACCCAAGGGTCATTCATGTGGTCATGTGTTCCTAAGCTCCTTTACTCTTCAAGGCTGAATAGCATTCCATTAGGTTATATGCTACATGCTCTTTATCCATACATAGCTGTGGATGTTTGCATTGTTTCTACATCTGGCTAGCCAGCATTGGGGTTTTCACACCTGGACGTGGATTCCTGGATTTCTATTTTTAATTTTTAAAGAACCTCCATACTGTTTTGTCGGCCACTGCATTAGTTTGCTTTCCCACCAGCAGTGCACAGGGGCCCCAAATTCTCCACCGGCTTGCCACCCCTGGTATTTTATGTTGGCTCTTTACATGTCAAGGGACAGAAACTATTTGGTGGCCTTAAGAGATGTGGACAAATGTATGCCTGGCTGAGAACAGCCATGGAACAACTAACATCATGAGTGTGCACACACCACTGGAACAGAAACTCACTCAGGACATCTCAGGATTGGCTTTTGTCACCAAACTATCCTGACACCATCTATCCTGACTCTCAGGCTCTGTCATCCAAGCAGCCCTGAGACTCTTCTCCTGTGCACTTCCCCTCTTACAGAACTTTATCTCCTCATCCAGGTCTCTTCCTGCTCCCTGCACCTCCCTCCATGGCTCCAGCTCTCTGCCTCCTTGTGTCTCTGCTCTGACCTTTATTTTTTTATTTATTTATTTATTTATTTATTTATTTATTTTGGTTTTTCGAGACAGGGTTTCTCTGTGTAGCTTTGTGCCTTTCCTGGAACTCGCTTTGGAGACCAGGCTGGCCTCGAACTCACAGAGATCCACCTGCCTCTGCCTCCCAAGTGCTGGGATTAAAGGTGTGCGCCATCACCGCCCGGCTTGCTCTGACCTTTAGAATAAACCATGACCATTATTCTCTGTCCAAATCAGAACTCAGCAACTTGTTCTTAAGAGGTCTCACAGAGAATGTTCTAGTCCTTGAAGGCCACAAGGTAGGATCAGGTACTTATATGTCCATTAAAAATGTAAAACATCCAAAAAATGTAAAACATGACTCCTGGACTCACAGTAGACAGACTTGGCCCATTATTGGTCACGTAGAGACCTTGAGGTCTCTGTTGCCCATAAATGTTGCCGCTCTAAAAGGCAATTACAACAATGACCATAACAGTATAACAGAATGCCATGGATTGGGAAATTCATAAAGAACAAAGGTTTGTTTCTTACTATTCTGGAGACTAAGAAGCACAGGGTTAGGAGGCTAGCATCTTCTTGCTACATCATTCAACAGAGAAAAGTAGGAGGCAGGGGGCACGCTCCTAAGAGAGAGCTCAAGTCAAGCTTATAACAATAGGCTTATAACAAACCCTCCTGATATTCAAGCAGTTCTCAAGGGAATAAGCTCCATCCATTCTTGGGGGTGAGGTCCCACTTCTCTACACCATTAGAAATCACGCATGACTTTTGGGATATGCATTCAAACTATACAGCTAGTTAGCACCACAGAACCTTGCTTTCTTCAACTGTAAACTCGATCTGTTAGCCTGAACTAAAAGTACTGTGATGGATCACTCCTCTTTTCCTGATCCTTCCTGTGGCTGAGTTTACCTGGGCTCAGTGTTCTCTGGCTGATAACCCTTGATCCCTGGACTAAAGATTCCCTGGCTTGTTAGAGGGTGGGTTACCTTGATTCCCTAATGTCTGAGAAAATCGGTCACTTAGCAACCTGGTCACAGTCCTGGACTAGAGACCTGGGGTGCCCATTGCCCTCACTGTGTGGCTCCTACTGGGCCCGTAGGGTGCCTTTTGTGCCTGTGGAAAGTCATTAAAATTATTTGATTTTAAAGGGTGCTCCAGCCTTATCCACCTTCGTGATTTACCTAGTTGTCCTGACTATCACTTGCAAACCATCAAATTTATGAACCATTTAAGGTCTTGTTCAGCCAATAGCCCAGACAGGGTGTGTAATACTGGATGCTTGATAAAAACCCATCCTCTCTAGCCTCCTGACGCAGCCCATCAGAGAGAAAGGCAAGCTTGCCATGTTGATTTGGAATGACAGATCCCTTAGCCCAGCCACACAGGGAGGAATCTGATGGTCAACAGTGTCTAGAGGGTGCCCAGAACAATTACCCCTCCTCCTTCAAGGAACAGTGAGGGGCTGTACACTGGGAATAGGGAGAGACCGGAGAGGGTGGAGAGGGTGGAGAAGGTGGAGAGGTTGGAGAAGGTGAAGGGGTTGGAGAAGGTGGAGAGGCTGGAGAAGGTGGAGAGGCTGGAGAAGGTGGAGAGGGTGGAGAAGGCAAAGGGGTTGGAGAAGGTGGAGAGACTGGAGAAGGTGGAGAGGCTGGAGAGGCTGGAGAGGATAAAGACCCTAGGATGAAAAGCGTGGGGAGGAGGAGATGGTGAGAGGCTGAGAGAGGGTGCAGAGCAAGCTCCTATTGACAGCACTGTCTCATGCCAGGGCTGAGGCATGGCACTCATCTCATGAGGATCAGAAAGCACTGGCCTGTTAGAAAAGCTGTTGAGGAACGGCCCCCCTCTCCCCATACACATACAGAGCCCATGTCAGGAGACTTGATCAGCCGTTTACTGATCCAGCCTTAAATATATTTATCATATCTGGTCACCGAAACCAAATCAAACAAAAACAGGGAGAGGCTGGAGCTGTAGCTCAGCTGGTAGAGTGCTTGCCTACCATGCGTGAAGCTCTGGGTTCAATCCTGAGTGCCACAGATACACACAAGATGTAGGCAGGAGGATCAAAACTTTAAGATCATCTTTGTCTACATAGGGAGTTCAAGGCCAGCCTGGGCCAGAGACCTGAAAGAAAGAAAGAAAGAAAGAAAGAAAGAAAGAAAGAAAGAAAGAAAGAAAGAAAGAAGGAAGGAAGGAAGGAAGGAAGGAAGGAAGGAAGGAAGGGAAGGAAGGAAGAAAGAAAAGGGGAAGGAAAGAAGGAAGGGAGGAAAGAAGGGAGGGAGGGAGGGAGGGAGAGAGAGAGAGAGAGAAAGAGAAAGAAAGAAAGAAAGAAAGAAAGAAAGAAAGAAAGAAAGAAAGAAAGAAAGAAAGAAAGAAAGGGGGAAGGAAAGGGGGAAGGAAAGAAGGAAGGGAGAAAAGAAGGGAGGGAGGGAGGGAGAGAGAGAGAGAGAGAGAGAGAGAGAGAGAGAAAGAAAGAAAGAAAGAAAGAAAGAAAGAAAGAAAGAAAGAAAGAAAGAAAGAAGGAAAGAAAGAAAGAAAGAAAAAGAAGGAAGGAAAGATGAGCATAGTCCCCTCACTCCCCCAGTAAGAATTCCCAGTCATGGGACCTTAGACTGTAGCACCCAAGGCCAGGCAGAAATGAGTTTGCAGACCTCAGGATTTGATGTCAAGTTTCCTGATGTGATGTGTGAGCCTTGTTGCTATGCTTCTGTTCCCAGAAGTGAGCATCAAATTCCAGGGGAAGCTAAGAACCCCTGTGAATACTGTCGCCTCGGTGCTGAACTGGAAATGAGCAAGGAAGAGAGCCCGGGTGTGGAGGAAAAATGACAGATGAGGCTCCAGTCCCTAGTGATCTCACTCCTGTGACAGCATAGGTTTGTCCCAGTCTAAAGCCACACCCCCTAAGAAGGGCCTGCGAGGGGAGTATTGATGACCCTGTGATCCAGAGAATATCCAGTCTCCGAGTCCTCTAGGCCAATGAGATATCAGATATGCTGGACAAACTACTCAGAACATCCTCATACTGAAGATTAATGTAACTACAATCCCTCAGCCACATCCCAACATCATTTCAACGGTGTAAAAATTACTCAGCCATTCAGGAACCTCTGATCATGCACCTGTCACGTGCCTAGCAGCCTACAAGCCTCAGAGACACGAAGAGAAAAGACAAGAATTCCACCCCATGAAGCCCAGACCCCAGCTAGAGATACATACAGAAGCAGATCCTCTACTGGGTCAGGCTGCATCCGGCTACAGACAGAAAACACTAATTCTCGGCTGTCTTAAAGAAACGGACCAGGGCTGGGGCTGTAGCTCAGCTGTCAATTGCTTGCCTGACGTGCAGGAAGCCCTGTGCTCAATCCCCGGCACTGCATAAAGCAGGTTTAGAGGTGCACATCTGTAGTCCTCGCCCTTGGGAGATGGAGGTAGGAGGACCGGAAGTTAAATCACCCTCAGTATCACAGTGAGGCCAGCCTGGACCGCTGGAGAGCTTGTCAAAAGGAAAGGAATGAAAAGAGGGAGGGAGGGAGGGAGGGAGGGAGGGAGGGAGGGAGAGAGGGAGGGAGGGGGGAGGGAGGGAGGGAGGGAGCGATGTTTATTATTGCAGCACTGAGGCTCGAACATGGGGCCAGTCTCATGCTAGGCAAGCACTCCACCACCGAGCTACATCTTCAGCTCTGACATAGTTTTGGTGTTTGGTTCAGTTTTCATTTTTTTTTTTTTTTTGAGACAGAATCTCACTGTGCAGCCCCAGCAAGTGTGAAATTCACATATAAATCACGTTAATCTTGAACTTGCAGCAATCCTCCAGCCTCTGTCTCTCAAGTGTTGAGATCACAGGTATGAACAACATGGCTTTAGCTTTTTCTCTATATATAATCTAAAAACTCACTTAGACACGAAATTTCAAAATCAGTCAAGCGACGTGTATCCCATGGAATTTGAAATCCATACCATTTCCTCACAAATCTGCTTTTCAAATTCAAGAGAAGTGAGCCTCAGACCAAAAACCTCTAACATGTCATTAGGAAGCTAAGAAAAGGACGGCATGGAAACACCTACTTTTCAAAAGGCAACAAAAGATAATGGAAATGCAGAAGCCAGGCGCTGTCCTGTTGCCATGGTGAACACGGGGCTGCCATGATTCTAGGTGATTTGATGGCAGGGACAGTGGTGGCTAGTGACACATCAGGCTGTTGTCAACTCTGACTTGGTCTGACCTACTTGACTTGGGAAGTCAGAAGCTCTTCTTGGCAAAGATAGGGGATTGTTACAGGAATGTGGGTGCTGGAGCAGTAACCATGAGTTACCAGAAGAGGAAGGTGGAGACAGGATGCTTCTCTGAGTCACAGGCAACCTCACCAACCCTGAGGAGGACCCACATCGACACCTCTGCATCATTAGTCATTAGGGAGATGGGCTCAGCTTAGGCACATGGCTAGACACCTGAGCATAATCCTGTTCACTGGTCTTTAGACTCCTAATTCAGAGCCAGCCAGAGAAGCAGAGAGGGTTCCAGAGGGTAGGAAAGAATGGACAAGATGAAGTCAGCCAATGTTGGTGGAATCTTATCCTTCTCACAAGTTTGTCTCTGCATGTATCTGTTTACCAGCTACCTAAATGTATTCTGTTCCATTAATGTCACTATTACATAGTAAGAACTCCACTGGCTATTAAGGATAGGAAACACAAGACAAACATTGATCCTGCCTGTAGAGGACTCAGTCTCTTTACACTGCTGTATGCCTAACCTTGTCTACTAAAGCAGAGTGGACTTAAATAACAGCTGCAATTCTTTTGAGTTGCAAAAGACAGAATCCATGAGACCATTAGGAAGTGCCTAAGGAGCTTTAAATTGGGGCACGTGAACTCATGTTGATGGCGTCCACTCCTGGGGAGAGGCCAGGATAATGAGAAGCCGCTATCATGCCTGACCCCCCACCACACTCCTTCTAGAGGCTCCAGGTGCTCTACTCTGTCTCCATCTTACAGCCATCGCCGCCTTCGAAAGCTCCTCTCCGTCTTAGAGGTCACCTTCATTTTAGAGTTTGTCTCCATCTTAGAGTTTGCCCCTGACATTTTATCTTTAAGCCCAATTTGAACTTGCTGCCTTTTGAAAAATGCTGTATTTTTAGGACCTTTTGCCTGCATTCCAAGCTAAGAAAATCTGATTTTTTTTCCCCACTCAAAGCACTTCAGATCTCACTTAGCAGACAAAGGTGGCAGCAGAGTCCTGTTCGTCCCTCATCTAACTGCCTTTTGGTTTTGTTGCTTGAGTCCACCTGAAGGAAATGGTCCATAAGCACATGGCTGAATTTATATTAAGAGCCTGGGAGAAGCTCAGACCTTTTGATCTAGGAACTTCTCTCGTGAGCCTATTCCAAAGAAATGATCCTAAACTCGGTTACAAATGCTCTGGCATGGAGATGCTGAAGGCGATATCTCTTCATAGGGAACAATTTGAACTTACCTGTGCAGCTATAAGACATAAATGCATTACAGGTGGTCCATTCATTGTGATATTGCCCATCCATTACCATCATGTGTGCAAAGAACATGTTTTAACGACTGATGAAATGCTTTTGCAAAAATTGGCTGGGGAAACAAAAAGATCAGGATCCAC
The DNA here is from genome assembly GCF_004664715.2 of Peromyscus leucopus. Classification (NCBI taxonomy): domain Eukaryota; kingdom Metazoa; phylum Chordata; class Mammalia; order Rodentia; family Cricetidae; genus Peromyscus; species Peromyscus leucopus. Next base: position 72,825,659 of record NC_051063.1, read on the forward strand.
GGTGATTGATGGAATTTGAGATCAATTATGAATTGTTTGCACATAAAGGAGGATGTAAACAAAAATGTCAATAGTTATAGCTAGAAGTAGGACCGTGGTAGAGTTATTGTCTCTGCTATTCCTTTCTGTATTTGATGACTTTTCCACAAAGGGGAAGAGTAACCTTTATAACCAGAAGAATGACATTTGACAATGAAATGATAAGCCCAGCAAGGCTGGTCTGGTCCTTAGGAATCTGTGAGTGGGGTCTGGTGAGCCAGGCATGGAGGTTCAGAAGTGGGCAAGAGACTAAGCTTCTGCAAAGCATCCTTTAGACTATTAACTACATTTTATAAGCACAGTTGTTTGCTCTAAATTGGCTATTTATTCTGTTAATGACTTTTTTTGTGAGCCACTGTTTACAAATAAGGCAGATCCTGGAATCCACTAGCAATTAGGGAATTGTTCCGGCTTCCTAATGAAAAATAAACACCATTAATAACGCCTGTCCCAGCTTATGCTCATGTTGGTTTTGTGCCATTTACTTTGAGAACAGATAATAATAATCTTTAAGGGATGCACCCAGCCTGTAGAGCGACCCTCTGCATCCCTTGCTAATCTGATGGCAGCCAGGGAAGACAAGATGAAGGACAGGAAGAAGGGAGCTCTTCCTCCTTTTTCACATAGGCTTTCATAAGTGGCCTCCTGGAAATCCTCCTCTCTCATTTTGTCCTCCAATTTTCTGGATAACCAGAGTTACTCCTGGGGCCTGTGTGGTCTTCCTTGTTGGACTGTGTCCTTCCATTTCAGCCTGTTGCACTTAGGAGCCTCACAAGCTCAGAGTGCTCAGGAATTGGTCAACAGCACACTTGAGAAAATATTAAGCTTAGATGAAATGCCCATCTTCAAACTTGGTTCTGTCTGGTCTCAGACATAGCATCTATGTGAGTCACTGTGTGGGTCAATGTGTCTTCCACCCAGTTTGGACTCTCCCCCAGTCTGGTGTCACTGAACCTGAAGTCGAGGTCAGACCCAGTGTGACTGAGATGCAGGAAGACCTCACAGGCCCTGTGATAACTCTGGATACTCAGAAAATCGGAGGACAAAAGGAGAGATAAGGTGACATGCAGAAGAAGTATGTTTGTTTTCTTTCTGGTAACATCAGAGAGGAAGTTGGTGGTCACTTGTGGGCCTGCCTCTCTTGATCCCTTGCAGAAGGCAGCTATGACACAGTCTGCCTGACCACCCTGAGGAAGAGATACTTGAGTGAGACAGTACTGACCAGACCCTGCTGATGGCCTCTGAACACCATAGGTGTGGGATGAAAGAGGAGAGCACATACCTGTTGAGTGGGAGTGGGAGGTGGGGGGGGGGGAATGTAGTGGCCAGACAAAAGGTTTTTAGAAAGGTTACCCTGAAATTCTTGATATGCAGAAATCCATCTGAGGTCTGGTGCATGTGTTTAAATATATTTCTTGTTCATTAGCTATCTTCATGTAACTTTGGGATAAGAGCATTTTTTCAGTAATTCTGGCATTCCCAGTAATACTGGATAATGGACACAATCCCTCCTGGGTTACGCAGCAAAACATTACTTGGGAAAGTCTACCCAAGCATGCATGCATGGCCATGTGTGCAGCAAAAAGTTGAGGTGATAAGAGGGTCCTGTTGTCAGTGGTGTTATCAGGAAGAGGTGCTTGGAGGGGCTGGGACATGAGAACTTCCAGCCAGGAACCCCCTGATTAAATCAGGACACCTCATATGCTGGCTAGGCAGGGCCTGGGGTGAGTGGTTCTAGACCAGAGGAGTTATCCACTTTGTAAAAACTAAAGTAGCAAAAGAAAGCTGTGGTGGGATTCCCACAAGAGAGTATAAAAGCTAGGACCCTGTAGCTACCTCCTCTTTTACCACATGGCTGGTTCCCTCTTTCCTCACCATCTGTCAATCTCCCTAGAAGTCAGAGTCAGACAAAATCCATGAGTTCACATCCATCCAGCTGAAAACAAGAACCCAAATACCTGTGTTCCTGGGCTGGATCTTTGTACTTCACCTTGCTTCTAGGAGCAAGATTTAGTTGGCAGATCCAAAGCTCTACATGGTAAAGAAAACTTCTCTAATGGAAACTTCTATTTCCTTCCTCTTCTCCCCCTCCCCTGACTACTGTCCTTTAAAACATCTTTACTTTATTTATTTATTTATTTATTTATTTATTTATTTATTTATTTATTCTTAATTATGTGTATATGTGTGCATCTTTATGTGTTTATGTACATGTGAGTGCAGGTTCTCACAGAGGCCAGAAGAGGGCATCAGATCTCCCTTTAAAAAATTAATTTTCTTGTTAAGAATACACCCAAGACAAAAAGCAAAATGTATTTGCAGAGAACAAAGATCACTTACCTTCAACTTTGCCTTATGCAATCCTTCTAATTATGAAGTAGGGTTTCTCAACCCTTTACCTCTCTCTACCAGGGACGTCCAGTCTTGTTCATCAAAAACACCTGGGAGACTTGATGAGAAGCATGGATTCCTTGACCCAGAAGCAGGGCCTGCTGGACTCAGATTCTGCAAGAATGGAGTCCAGAAATGCATTATCTCAGAACTGTACCTGGATGACCCAGATGCGGCAACATGACATTGGTTCAATGACCACTAGTTGGGAAGCACTGTCTACACCATAGAAAACACCATGAGAATCAAAAACTGCTCCAGAGCAGCTGCCCCAGAAGAGGGCTCCTGCCCCACTGGTCAAGCCAATCAGGCAAGGACAATGCAGTCAGATGCTCGAGAGGGAGGAAATTCCATCTACTGCCCAAAGGGCAATTTCATTTTCCCTCCTAGCTGGGAAAAGTTAAACCTCATTTACACATCCCATTTCCCTTAGAAACTACCCAAAGAACTCAATGCAGAGACAGCATCTGCTCCTAAATCACCAGCCCTCAATAAGTGCAGAAGGTCACTGTCTCCTCTCCTGCTTTGCCCCGGCTCTACCCAAGCACACAGAGATGGCCCTCCCAAAGCCGGCAAGGCTTGTTGAGGTTAGGTGGGGAGCAGTGAGCTTTATTTGAGATCTCTTCTAGTCTCCCTCTTGCCTCAAAATAAAAATTGATCTCTAAGGAGCTTAACTCGTTCTGAATTACTCTAATCTCCAGCGACTTTTTGTCACTCATCATTTCACAGGAAGCAAGTAACACACCTATTATCCTGTTATCCCTCCCGGAAAAGAACATTCTAATGGGAACACGCTGTTCTGATTCGCCAGCACCCACAGCACCTGGCCTCAGCAGCCCCGGTAGAAACTTTGTAGGAACAGGAGCTTAAGCAGGGAGGGGGTGCGGGGAAGGCTAGGCTTCTCACCCGCATGGAAGTAGCCAAGTCCATCTTGCTGAATAGAGGAAGCCTTGGTTTCAGAGTCAGGGAGACCTGGGTTCAAATCTCAGTCTTGCTGGTAAATCACGTGGGCAGGTCATTCATCTGCCCAAGGATGCCCATGGAGAGATGATGGTTTTGAAAACAACATAGCTATAAATTCAAAAGCCATATGTGTTGAATTTTAACTAAGGCAACTAAACAAAGTCAGGATGCCCAGCTACATTTAAATTTTAAATACATGTCACAAGATGGTTCATCAGGGAAGGGCACTTGCTGTTAAGCCTACCTGAGTTCTAACTCTGGAGCCCTCATGATGGTGAAGAGAGAAATGGCTACCACAAGTGGTCCTCAGACCTCCACACACATGCTGTGGCTAAGCACGGTGATGGTCGATCTTGTCAAGGCGACGACATTAAGAATCACCTAGGAGAAGCCGGGCGGTGGTGGCGCACGCCTTTAATCCCAGCACTCGGGAGGCAGAGGCAGGCGGATCTCTGTGAGTTCGAGGCCAGCCTGGTCTCCAAAGCAAGTTCCAGGAAAGGCGCAAAGCTACACAGAGAAACCCTATCTCGAAAAAAACCAAAAAAAAAAAAAAAAAAAAAAAAAAAAAGAATCACCTAGGAGACACACCTCTGGGCATGTCATGAGGATATTTCCAGGGAGGTTAAACTGAGGAACGAATGCCTACCACAAAGGTCAGCAGAACAGGTTGAAGTCTGAGACTGAAAGAAAAAAAGAAAAGAAAAAGGAAGAAGCCAGTGAGTATCTGCATTCTCCCTTCTCTGCTTCCTGGCAAAACAGAATTTTATTTTTTATTTTAAGTTGGGCACATGCAACATTTGGCACAAATGTATAATTGACAAGCTGCCCCTTGTTTTTTGGAAATTAATATTTAACTAGGCTTTTTGAGCTGTGACTCATCAGACACATGGGAAAGGGTCAGTCAACCATCTTGGAGGAGAAGAGCCAACGAATTTCCAGTTGTGTGGGGTCTTGGTTGTCACGGCTGTGGAAGCCAAAATTCTTCCAGATAAGAGACTTTCTATTCTTAGCAGCCTCATGAAGGAGCCACTGTGGTCTTGGCCATTGTATAGCTGTGGAGATTTTATTCCTGAAAAAAAATGAATGAGGGCTAGATTAGATTGACACATATATTTTTGTTGTTGTTGTTATTGTTCCATTGCGTGCTTATAAAAGAACTGGGCACACCGTTCCAAAGACCTCCTTTCCACATCTCTACTGCCAGAGGAAACAAGCCAAGGCTAAACCTGATCCGCAGCAGCAAGTAGGAAGGAGGTTCGACGCTGAGTACTGGAACCAGTGTCGGACCTGTACAGAGATACTGGCCACCAGTAAGGTGGAGGAGCTAAGTGGGTCTTGTCAAGTGGATATTTGGACTCACCCAGGGGATACACGTGTGGGTGTGTCTTCAAGGATGTTTCCAGAGAGACTTAACTGAGACAGGAATGCCTACTGTAAAGATATGTAGACCATCATAGGTTAAGGTTCCAGGCTGAATAAAAAAGGAAGAAAAATGGAGTCAGTTGAGTGTCGGGATTCTCGCTTCTCTGCTTTCTGGTTGGTACCACAGACCACTCCCACCGCCATTCCTTCCCCACCATGTTGGACTATATCCTCTGGACACAATATACCTCCCCTCCATTTAAGAAGAAATTCTTATATTTTATTTATTGTGTGCATGTGTGTGTATATGAATGTGCACGCCCCAGTGCTCTTGTGAAGGCCAGAGAATAACCTGTAGGAGTCAGTTCTCTCCTCTCACTCTGAGGGTCCCAGATATTGAACTCACGACTTCAGGTTTGGTGGCAATCCCCTTGACCTGATTAGCCATCGTGCCAGCCCACTTCCTCCTTTAAGTTACTTTCCTGTCAGGTATGTGGTCACAGGGGCAAGAAAAAAAAATTAATGCAGCCCTGTTAAAAAATGGAGCCTCAGCAGAGTCCAAAAGTACCAACATCCAGAAGGAAGGATCACACAAAGCCTTTCCAGAGAAAAACAGCCCCCACTGGGACCCAATAAAGCCCTACCAATGAAACACACACACACACACACACACACACACACACACACACACACACACACACACATACACACGGAGGACCCTATGATAAAAGGCCATCAAGACACAAAGAGACAAGGAACTACAGTTTGGGATTTTTTTAACTCTTTGGGGGGCCCCACCACCCAGCTCCCAAATAATCACATGGAGATTCTTACTGATGAATCCTGGCCTCAGCTTGGCTTGTTTCTAGCCAGTTTTTCTTAACTGAAATTACCCTGTCTGCTTTCTGCCTCGGGGCTTTTATCTTTCTCTGTTCTGTATACCTTTCTTTCCTTCTTACTCTGTGTCTGGCTGTGTAGCTGGGTGGCTGGCCCCTGATGTCCTCCTCTCCTTCTCCTTTTCTGGCTCCTCAGTCTTCTCTTTTTATCCCTTCTATTTTTTCTCTCTGCCTGATGCCCTGCCTATCCCTTCCTGCCTTGCTATTGGCCATTCAGCTCTTTATTAGACCAATCAGGTGTTTTAGACAGGCAAAGTAACACAGCTTTACAAAGTTAAACAAATACAACATAAAAGAATGCAACACATCTTTGCATCATTAAACAAATGTTCCACAGCATAAATGATTGTAACACAACAAGAAACCATGATATAAAGTTAGCAGCCACACCAGACGATAAAGCTAGGCTTCCAATAACTCATTGTGTTGTGTGCCTATAAATCTAGCACTCAGGAGACAAAGTCAGGATCATCAGAAGTTCAAAGGTCATCCTTGGTTGCATAGTTCAAGGCCAGCCTCAGATGAGATCCAGTCAAAACAAAATTAGTACCAAACATTTTTATGAACTGTTTTAACTGTTCGAGGACATTGTGATTGCAATGAAAACATAAATAAGCAAAAAAGAAAACATCAAAATAACCAAGGTTATTGGAAAACCCAGGAGAACCTTTAGGGAAGAAATTGTTATTCAAAGCAGAAATAAAATGGGTAGATTAAACAACAGATGTGACACAATTAAAGAGCCATTAATGAATTGAAAGGTGGGGGTGAAAAATACCCACTAATTAGCACTATAGGCAAAATGACACAATAGAAATGTATAAATTAAAATTTCTAAATCATATATAACCAGAATTCCAGAGAAAATAGCCACAAAACTTCCCAAACTGATAAAAAATGAAATAATAAATTATGAATGCATATACCAAAAATAATAGAAACACCATATCTAGGTATTTTATATTAAAAACATCCAGAAAGGTGCTAAAGAGATGGCTCAGATTAAAAGCATTGGCTGCGGTGGTGGCGCACGTTTTAAACCCCAGCACTCAGGAGGCAGAGCCAGGTAGATCTCTGTGAGTTCGAAACCAGGCTGGTCTACAGAGCGAGATCCAGGACAGGCACCAAAACTACACGGAGAAACTCTGTCCCAAAAAATGAAAAGCACTGACTGCTCTTCCAGACGACCTGGTTTCTGTTCCCAACACCCACAGGGCAACTAACAATGGTCTGTAACCCCAGTTCCAGAGGATCTGAGTTCCTCTTCTGGCCTCTGCAGGCATTACACACATGTTGTGTACATACATGCATGAAAGTAAAACATTCAAACGTATTAATAAGAATGATATTTTAAAAAATTTAAGATCCAGAAAGCAAACTAGGCAAGCTCTGGGATCCTGGAGGTGAGCAAACCAGCTCATTTAATGAACACATGATCCTCTCTCCCACAAACCACCCCAGAACCCACCAGAAACAGAGCCATGGTGACAGCCTTTGATGAGCCCTACAGCAAAGGCAGATGTCCCCATGTCAGGTCCTGAGCCAAGCCGATGCCTGGCCCAGCCTCCTAGGCTTGCTGTGTGCCCAGCCCTAGCGTGAGCACTGTTGAGGGCTGAGCTGTAGACGTATCTGCAGGAGTGCCATACACCATTCCCCCCGCCCCCAGGGTGCTGGTAGTCTCTGTGTCTGCTGGGTATGGCCAGACTTCCAGCCCCAACTTGTAGTTTTCTTGCTCTTGGAACTGGTTCTAATTCCCCCAGAAACAAAGCTATTTACCAGGAGCTCAACGAAAATGATCTCTCCAATTTGCAGCCACAACCCCTAGCTTTCTGGTGTTAAAAGGCCTTATTTGTTAAAGCCACAAACAAACCTGTTGCCTACCTGGCTTTGGTTTCAAGCAGAATAGATGAAAAGGAGACAGGGGTGCCCCATATACCCTGCTTGCTGCCTGTGTGGCTTTGCCTCCAAGCCTTCCCCATTTTCCCATCTGCTGCACCTGCCTAGCTCCCTGCATAAACCATGATGTATGTGGCTGCCGAGCTGGACCTATCTCCACCAGTCCTTGTGGCCACCATACACCAGGCATGTGCCAGGAACAAGACACCCCCCTACTGACGAATCAGAAATGTCCCTTGGCCTCCCCTCACTTCTCACAGGGAAAAGCCATGATACCATAATCCTAACAAAAAATATCCCTCCTATTGACACAGAGAGAGGAAAAATACGGAGTCACGGGAGGAGGTGCCAGAGAGGATCTGATGGGTTCAGGGAAGGCAGGCAGGTTCCTTGGAACTTGGGCTGACAATAAAAAAAATGGAGAAGAAGACAGCATTGTTGGGGGTGGAGTTTGGGGCAAGAAGAACGTTCCACAAGAGGGTACCATGTGCTGAGGTCCTGATGCAGGAGGAAGCAGAGCTACCCAGGGAGCAGGCTGCCCAAGAAGCTTATAGTAACCATGATGACCATGCTGTCTCTGTCCGGCACAGGTGAGGTCCATCGTACTACAGAGCATCCCCTCCTGTCCTATCTGTGTCCCTTCCTGCCCAACAAAACACCTGCTCTAAGAAAGCACCCCACCCTTCTCATTTACAAATGTCCCCTTCCTGCCCCGAGTCCTCTCTAGGGGTAACTTCTACCCCAGCCACATGCACACCCATGTTCCCTGAAGATGTCCATACAACAAAATCAGTCCCTATACCATGACTGGCAGATATCAACTCCAAGCAGCTTTGAGATGTGTGCCAGCATTAGGGTCCGCAGAAGAGACCTTCCCGGTTCCCCACAGCACTTCAGGCCCAACAGGAGACACTGAGGAAGCAGTAGGTAGAGCAGCAAACCAGCCTTCCCATGGCTTGTGCTCAAGAAGGAACAGAAATAAACAGCCACATATCACCGGGGTGTCCAGGAAAGCGGAGAGCGAACTCAGCTGAACTGGAGAGTGCAGGTGGGTGTGATGCTTTTGGAGCACTCAGGGGAGATGGTCCTGTGGTGTCTGTCAGTGGGGCAGCAATCGGACTATAGTGAGGGACCGGCCTCAAAAGCCAGGTGGTGGTGGCGCACGCCTTTAATCCCAGCACTCGGGAGGCAGAGCCAGGCGGATCTCTGTGAGTTCGAGGCCAGCCTAGGCTACCAAGTGAGTCCCAGGAAAGGCGCAAAGCTACACAGAGAAACCTTGTCTCGGAAAAAAACAAAAACAAAAAAAAAAAGTATCTCGGGCTGGGACAGTCTAGGCAGGAAGAATGGCAGGTAAAAGTGTGCTGAGGCAGGGGATTGCTCCACATGACTGGAAGTGGGGGCCAGTGCAGCTGGTGACAGAGGGGTGGGAGAAGATGGCTAGAGAGATAACGGGGTGTTCATGATCTACGAGATTTAATTTACAAGTGACGGAGTGGCAGCACAGAGGCTGTCACCACTGATAGAAGTGTTCAGTGCCGAGGAGGTGCAGGCCACACCAGCGACCTCCAGAGGACTCGGGGAATCACAAGGGCGTTCACAGTGGAGTCCAGAAAAAAAGCAAGGTGGGAGGTGAGTGCTTTGGAACTGTGTTTTTTTTTAATAATTTGGGGGTCCTGGTCTTTTGGGGGTAGTGTCCAGCTATTTGGTCCTGGCCCAGGGGTAGGTAGCTTGGGGGCAAGGACTACTAGTGCAGTTTGTGGTGGGAGGCAGTGGGGGTCATGAGCTCAGGGTTGGCTAACTGTGATCACAATGAGGAGATAGAAGCTCCACACTGTCACCCTCAGCAGCCTCAGGAGTTCCCCAAATCTATTAGGGACCTAGATGCAGACCAAACCCAGGATTCAAGGTTTTGATGCAGAGAATGGAGGGACTAGCTACTAGAAGGCAGAGTTGGGATTGTTTTAAGAAGAGAAATTGTTTAAGAAAGGAAAAGGCAGCACGGATTAGTGGACTCTCGGACAACAGCAGGCCCCGGGCTTACCACTGTGTGAGGGGGACAGCAGAGAACAGCACAAGCAGGAGCCAGTCTCAGAGGGCTCAGCCTGGGGGACTGGGTTTGGGTTCAACATGCACAGGCTGAGGTCCTCAGGCTAGAATGGCTGGTCCATCCTAAGGAGGCCTAAGATCCAGAACCAGAGCCTGCTGTTGATTCAACAGCGGATCTCCCCAGAACCAGGCTGGCTACTGTGTGTTTTTCCTGAATGATGATATCTCCCCCTCTATCAGTCCCCTGGGGCCTGGGAATTGACCTTCACACGGGGAAATTAAAGCCAGGGAACTAAACACTGTGCCCGAGACCACCTAGCCAGTGCAATGCACATCCAGGCTCCATAGCACCCAGTGGTTGCTGAGACATTCATTCCTCCCAGTGTGGCAAATTTGAACTCGGGGTCTCAGACAGTGGCCTCAGGAAAAGAGGGGCAGGAGAACTTTGTTGCAGAGTACTTCATCAGGCTGACCCAGACAGGAGGAACCTCGGGACACAGCTCAGGAGTGGGTAGATATCCCGCTGTCTGACTTGTAAATAGAGCTTTAGTGGAACCCCACCGTGCCCAGCTGGCGACACAGTGGCTGCTGTCACCTTTGGTAAGCATGACCTAAATAGTACAAGAGACCCAGTGGCCCACGGAGCGTCCAATCCCACCTGTGCCTTCACAAGGAGGCTCGGTGACCTCCGACACCGCTGATAATAAAATGATTTTTAAGAAAAAAAAAAAAGTAGCAAATGATGACCTTGAGTATTTCCACCCCTTTTTGGCTTTGATACAATGTATTTCATTGCCTGGTCTCTGTGATTTAATTTTTAATAATGACTATGTTTTTAAAAAGCAGCTGGCAAAATGCCTGAAAGTTGAACAGTTAGCTTTCCGCAAGCTGCTAAGGACCCACTCTGGGCACCACTGAATTCCATCTGCTTCCACATCGCGCTCTCTTTCCTTGATGGGGCTGCCTCTAAGAGGGGAGAGGATGAGAGGGAAGGAAGGAAGGAAGGAAGGAAGGAAGGAAGGAAGGAAGGAAGGAAGGAAGGAAGGAAGGAAGGAAGGAAGGAAGAAGGAAGGAAGAGCGAGCCTTCTGCCTGAATGTTGGGAAAATGTCTCCCGCTTGTGCGAGACCCCAGGTTCAGTAAGAGCATCTCAGACTTCGCCTTTACAAAAGGCCCGGAGTGAGAAGAATGAAAGAAAGCTAACCTATCTGAAGTACTCGATGGAAGAATGGAGAGTGATCTGCCGAGAGAGAACCTCAGGAAGGGCCCTTCACACTGCAATCAGACCTAATTCACGCAGCAAGCCCGGAGATGGACATGCCACAAAAGGTTTGTGTCCACTTCAGAGGAAGGGCCTGTGGGTCCCATTATCAATAGAAATGAAAATTTAATTAATAGACACTGTTTTGCTCCAAGCTGAATGCAGAAGACCTGAATTCAGTTCCTTGGAAGCGGAGGATGTGGAGGTGGCTGGAGGTTTGTGTGAGACACTTGGCACGCTTTCTTCAGTGAGACTCTTCAGGCCTAATGGAAAATCATTTGGAGTGAAAGACCTCATGGGTAGGAAATGGGAGGTGATCAGAACCCGGATGCCCACACTTGTACAACAGATAGCGTACACACACACACACACACACACACACACACACACACACACACACACTGCATGTTTGTGTTAATACTGAGCCAATCTCACCCCACCCCCACAATCCTAGTGACTCCCGGTATCTCTCACAATCTTACGTCCCCCCCGCGTCTAACCACAAGCCAGAAGTTCAGATACGCAGTCAAACCATGAAGAGAACCAGGATCTTAGAGCAGAGGGCGGGAAGCCTGTACAGAGTACTGAACACACCCAAGGTGATGGTGTTTGTCCTTCTCTATGACAGTGCCATGTGGCTTTGCTGGCCTAGCCCAGACAAACAAGTCCAACTGAGATAAAGAAAGAGTTTCTGAACGTTTCCCCTCTGCACAGACAGGGTGAAGGAGAGAGACAGAGATACAGAGACACACACACAGAGAGACCTATTTCTCCATTAGCTGGCACAGCTTTCCTTACAGAGGCCTCTCCTGTCCTTGTCAGACCAATCCATGACTTCAGGTTCTGCCTCTTCTCTGTGGTCCTGTACGGCCTCTTGAGTAGGACCCCAAGACTGCTGTTTCCTACATAAAATGTAGATTGCTTTCCCTCAGAAGCTGCCCTCAGCCAAGTTAGCCTGGTGCTCAGGGTCTACTCAGCTGCCTCTCTGACCCCCCGCTGCTTGCTCAGGTACAATAGGACAAATACAGGCAGAGAGTGACTTCTATCCCCAGTCCCAGACCACAGCTTAGCCATCGGAACCCTGGTCTATGGCAGCCATGGAGGCTGTGAACTGAAGTTCTCTGGAAAAACCACATCTATATTGAAGATCCTGCAGTGGAACTGACCAGAACTTGGTAGTTGTAGACAGATGAAATGTTGCAGATAGCTGAAATTATTTTGGGCTACCTTTAATCTCCTTACTAGACATTTACTATCCACATATGTATCTGACCTAACATACTTGTAAGTATTAAGTAAAACTTGTGGGACACATCATCAAATTTAGGAGACCACTAGCTTAACAAGAACATTCATTACAAGACTGTATCTGAGACCCATGCAGAGATTCCCTGCTCTGCTGTAAGCTGCCTACCTAATGCCTCCCCTAAAGTATTTGGTTTACGGTATGTGGCTTTCTTCTGGTGTATGATGTTAAGAGTTTGTGCAACCTCTTCTGGACAGCCTGGATCTGCATCTCTAGCCTGGGTCCCTCATATTTGCTCATGACAAACTACTGCAGTTGGGAGTAGTGCCATGTCTTTGATCCTGGCACTTGGGAAGTAGAGGCAAGTAGACCTCTGTGAGTTTGAGGCCAGCCTGGTCTACATCGTCAGTTCTAAGCCATCTAGGGCTATAGTGAGACTCAGTCTCAAACAAACAAACAATCTCTTACACCCTTTAGAGCAAGAAGAGTGTGTTGCATTGACGTGTGTCTCTACAAACTCACAAAGAAAGAACTGACCCAAGGTCACTCTGTCAGGTCGAGTAAAGCTATACCACTGACCACCTAGGCCCCCATCTGCCCAGCCTCCCAGATACTAAGGAAAACTGGGTGCTAGAATAAAAAAGCTGCCTCCCTCATCTTCATCTGATTCACTAACGGCAGAGGTTCTGACCAACTTTCAAAACAGGGCACTGTCTGTCCTGAAGGAGGGGAAAGAAGGAAAGAGAAACTTGGTACATGATAATTTTTGATATCAAGTGAGAAATGCTGGTGAGGAGCAGAGGCCAGAGTGTGACACGTTTAATTTAAGCCACGGCAGCAAAGGGCAGTTTCTACTGCAGCCTTAATAAATTACACACAAGTGCCACCAAACAATAACAAAAAAACTGTGGGCCATCTATTTCAGTCCCATTTACAAGAAATCAATATCAATACTTAATGCAACTCTGGTGAGAAATGAGCAGAGATACTGAAAGCATAATAAACCAGGCATGGAAGCTTGCTGGGATTCACTCGGGAAGAAAAAAACAGTCTATATTCTCCTGTTGAAGGATATTTCGCTGAACCATGTGCTGGAGGCATAAGGGTTAGACACAAGCTTAGAAGAACCTCTTTGTTAAACGAAGGAAGTTCCTAAACTGTGGGCTCCTGGCCGGCAAAAGCGCATGCGTACGACAGAGGTGTTTTGTCTGGCCCAGTACACCAGGCATCCTGCACTGGATTCTGTCATGTCGTAGCCTTTGTCTCACTGTGTGCATTTTGCAGAGTTGGGACTGTAATTCACAGCCTTGCTCTGTGTGTGTGGGGGCGGGGTGCAGAGAGGAAAATTATTTCTACTCTCCTTGGTGTCAAAGCAGATAAAGTTGGTCAGGGAAGCCACACAACAATCCTAACATCTGTATGCAAAGAAACCACAGCCCAGAGACATGTTTTCATCTTGGGTGGGATGCCTTCCCTGGACAATGTGATGGCAAACAGCCACCATCTCTCTGAATTGTTGGCAGCTGTTCAGCTTGACCATCAGAGTTCCAGGCTGCTCACTACAGCCTGTTTGTTTCATTTATAATCTTCCATGTTATTTTTAAAGATTTATTTTATTTTTAATTATGTATGTGTTGGGATGGAATATGTGTATGTGGTGTAGGTGCCCAAGGAGGCCAGAAGAGGATATCAGACCCCCTGGAGCTGGAGTTACAGGCAATTGTAGGCTCCTAGTCACTGGCCATCTCTACAGACCCCCACCATTTTTCTTTTCTTTCTTTCTTTCTTTTTTTTTTTTTTTTTTTTTTTTTTTTTTTTGAGACAGGGTCTCTCATTGGGACCAAGGCCTCACCGATAAGGCTTGGCTTCCCATGCTTGTTTCAGTAGGCTAATAGGTTTGACTTTTAATCTCTAAAACAAAACAAAGCTCATCAGGACGTTGAGGATGCCCCTAAACACATATTATTTTAACTGGTTTGATGGTACTTCTCCAGGCTGATCCTCCCCCAAGACATGGAATGGAGAACTGTGGACATCAGAAACACATGCAGGGATCCATCTGGACTGAGATAGAAAGCACTTTGGTGAGTCCTGTGAGAGGTAGACACATGAACCCACCATCTAGGGAAAGGATTGCTGGGTTCTGAGGAGACGGGATGATTGGAGCTCTGTGGCCTCACAGCCAGTGTGCTATATGGCCTGGACACAGAAAGATCATGAACATTTGGACATCTTGCAATAGGCTACAGAGACCTGGGCAATGCTCCATGGTGGTGACAAGGGTCGCTCCATGTTTATCTGCCTTTGCTTGATCTGCTGATGTCCTGGAATCCTGACAATCACCAGGGAGAGAAGGGTGGCCCACAGCAACTGGAGGGGGATTCCTACTGGGTAAGTGGCAGCTAGGTGAAATTTGGTGTAAAATTATGAAGAAATGAGACATTTCTTGCATCTCAAGTCTCAGGTTGATTTTTACATGAAGAAGTTTACTTCTTCTGCAATGGTTGCTCTATAGTGGTATTTGCTCTGCCCATGACCTTGGGCTACACGGCCCAGAGGAGGTGGTGCTTCCTGCTGTTGTACATGGGCTCTCATAAGGAGTTGGAGAAGGGTCACAAGCTCCTTCTCCCTGCTCCTTCCTGCAAGGTGGATTCACTCCTGGTCAGATCAGAGGATGACTTCTGCTGTCCACTCTGTTCTGTAATTGTGAGTATATTTCCTCAATTTACATCTTAATAAATTCTGTTACCCATTTAATAGACTCACGTGGATTTATTGTAATATTGCTCTTAGTTGTTAATATGACTAGGTTTAGAATCTGCTAGAAGACAAACTCTAGGCATGCCTATAAAGGTGTTCCCAAAGAGGTTTGGCAAGGGTAGAAGATTCATCCCACATGTGAGTAGCACTGTCCCATGGGCTAGTGTCTCAGGCTGAATAAAATGGGAAAAATGACCTGAGCTTTCTGCTTCCTGACTGCAGGTGCAATGTGACCAGTGGTCACCTCAAGCTCCTGTTGCCATGACTTCCCACCAAGATGAATTACGTCTTCACACTGGGAGCCACAACAAACCCTCCTGTCTTAGTCAGGGTTTCTATTGCCGTGAAGAGACACCATGACCACAGCAACTCCCATAAAGGAAAACATTTAATTGGGGCTGGCTTACAGTTCAGAGGGTTAGTCCATTATCATCATGGTAAGAAGCATGGCGGCGTGCAGGCAGACGTGGTGCTGGAGAAGTAGCTGAGAGTTCTATTTCCAGATCCAAAGGCAGCAGGAAGAGAGAGTTACACTGGGCCTGGCTTGAGCATCTGAAACCTCAAAGCCTCCCCCAGTGGCACACTTCCTCCAACAAGGCCACACCTCCTGAAAGTGCTGCCCCCTGTGGGCCTATGGGGGCCATTTTCCTTCACCCCACCATGCCTTCCTTTGTTAATTTGTTTTTGTCAGGTGTTTGGCCACATCAAAAAGAAAAATAACCATCACATACACAACTCCCATGTGGGCTATGAGAAGACATGATTACCATGTTGTACATGAGAACATACAACTCCCATGTCATACCTGAGAACTTGAGGGCTTGGGGGAGGGGAGGAGCATCTACCATTGTGCTTGCATGTGCTAGAGTCCATGGACAAGTACAAGTTTTTCTGACTACACAGAAAGCATTCCTTGGAGCCCCCTCTACGGTGGGGAGACGTGAATGTGCACAGAGCCACAATGAGCTGCAGGAGTCTGGGTTAGCCTCTTGAGCCAATAATGCTGGAGACAGAGTGCTTCTTTCTGGAACCGTCTTCCCAGAGACAGAGTGACCCCGGGATTTCTTCTAGGACTAGGAACAGACATTCTTAGCTCCCTAAATCATGGTGCCCTCCACAAGTGAAGGTGGTAAGAAAGGATCTGCCCCCTTCACATTGGTTTGAAGGTTGCAGAAGAAAATCGGTATGAAAACACTTTACGTATTGAAAGTGCTTGTGAGAGATGGAATAGTGTCCCCAAAGATGCCCACATCCTTCTCCCTGGAACCTGTAGGTGGTGCCTTAGAAGGCATTTAAAAAAGGGGGGGGGACCTTTCCCAGTATGGTCGGTTAAGCTAAAGATCCTATGGTAGAGATCCAATGGCTTGTACAATCAGAGGGATTCTTGCATAAGGAAGGCAGGAGATTTTATGCACAGACACATAGGAAAAGTGAGGAACCACTGAAGCAGAGATGGGTGTGATGCAGCCACTAGTCAAAGGCATCCAGGAGCAGGAGGGGGCAAGGAACAGATCCCCGCCAAAGCCTCCAGCGGGACTCCAAATACACTTTTCTTGTTTTAAGATTTATGGCCATTTGTTGTAGCAGCCCTAAGAAATGCAAACAGTGCTGCATACACCCCAGGAAAGCTCCCACAGGTGTTCTGAGGTGATGCCATAGAAAACTGGAGACTGTTGCCGCATGCTGCAGAGGGACGGAGTTGGGAAACAGAAAGCTCCCAGCCATGAGTTACAAGTCTCTGGATAACCACCCTAACTTTTATTCTCTCTCCTCAAATATCCCCGTGAGGACCTGGCCGAGGGCTGAGGGGGTAACTCGGTGGAAGCGCATCTACTCCTGCAGTGTCTGTAGCATCCATGAGACTCTGGCCTTGATCAAAGAAGAAGAGGAAAAAGAGAGAAAGAAGGAGAAGGGCAGAAGGAAGGAGAAAGCAAATAAATAAATCTTTCTTCAGTCCCACACATTAACTACCCAAGTATAAAATAGCACAGCCCCTTGACTTGGGAATTTGGCAAAAATTTAGTGTTTCCCCTGGATCAATCATTATAGCCCTGTAACTGACCTTATAATGCACTTCCACAAATACCCTCAGGATGAAGACACTATGGCATATCCACACAGTAGGGCTACAGTGTGTGTATACACATGCAGACTACACACAGATACAACTGCACTAATGTCTATTAAAAATTACAAGCCAAGCCCCTCCCCACATAGCTTATCTATAGGAAGTTAGTGGCAATGGGGAAGAGGAAGACAAGTTTGTGTGGACTTCTTTGAGTATTCTGTTTATAGGACTCTGACTTCGACTCCTATATACATTGTACATTGTACATGTTTAAAACTATCATGGCAAAAGAGACCAAAAAAAAAAAAAAACACCCAGAACATAATGCAGATAGAAACACTTGGATCTTGATGCAGAGGGATGATTTTTGAACTCAGTACCCTTCTCTACAGCCTAAGAGATAAGCTCGAAGGAGAGGAATGGCCTCAGAGTCTGCATGTCACATCAGTGAACTGGCAAGGCTGCTGTTCCCAGGACACTAAAGCCAATGGCATTTTGGCGCTTTAAAGATGGAATCTCTCATAGCAACTGAAAGATGTTAGAGAAAACCACAGTGGCCACTTAGAAAAGGGACGAACAGTGACAAAATGATGGGCGCTGTCCATTGCACACGCCATCTGTAAAAATACAGTTTCTTCTCAGTTCCTCCCTGTGTCTGTCACTTTACCCGGTGACGTTGCAGTGTCTCCCACTGAAGCAGTGCCTCCCTCCATGTCCTTGATCTGGGGGTTAACTGTGTGACGTTTTGACCAACAGTACCAAAAGCTTAAGTTCCTATGCAGCGTGGGCTTACCCTTTGGCGCCATCACCACTAGAACTTGACTAAGCTAATCCACTTGTCCCAGGAGGATAAAGCAGGAGGAACAGAGATTAGCTATCCCCAGATCCCAGCTGAGAACCCTCACAGAGTCCCAGATCCACAGCCATTGCCAATGTGAGCCCATCTTAAACTACACTAAGACCCATGAGAAAGAATAATCAGTCTGGTGTGGTGGCACATGCCTTTAGTCCCAGTACTTGGGAAGAGAGAAACCCTGTCTCAAAAAAAAAAAAAAAAAGACAGAAACAAGCAAACAAACAAAATCATCCTCTTAAGTTGCCGAGTTTTAGGACAGCTTTTACGTTGCTGAGACCCACAATATCTTATAGAAATGAGAGAAAAAGGCTTGTCTTGGTCCACAGTTTCAGTCCATCCTGGCAGTCAGCATGGCAAAGCAGCTCAGTTCATGGGGTGGGAGCATGTTATGGAGGCCAGTATCATGGCAGACCAGGAAGCAGGGAGCATGAGAGTCACCTGAAAGAGAGGTATGATTTCCAAAGGCTCGCTCTTAGTGACCGCCCTCTACCGATGAGGCCCACCTCCTAAAGCTCCCCCCAACTGAGGAACAAGCACTTGAAACAAAAGCCCAGGAGATGGTTCAGAGTCACAGCGTGACAAATGACTAATGAACTTTTTATTGACATCACACAGCTGGCTTAAAGTAGCCACTCAAACAAGTACTTACCCAGTCCACAACTCTATGCATCACCATGAACTTCTGAGCAATCAGAAGAGCCATAAAGCCGTGGAGCTCAGTGTAGGGTTTTACACTTTCACTATCAATATGTTTTTATTCACTTGCTTACCACAAAATAAAAAGATAACATGTGGCAGAGCTAAAGTAGAAAAAAAAATTGCTTTTCATCCTTTTTCATGACTCATGTGTCCTCTTGCCTGCATTCTGTCCTTCCTTATACCTAAAACAACCCTCTCTTGGCTTCTTTTGTAAATGTTACATTCTGCCCACACTTGCACCTTTTTACATATGTATATATATAAGGCCAAGATCCACATATAAGAAAGAACATGCAGATAGTTCTCTCCTTTCTCAATTTGGGTTGTCTCACTTAATATTGCACTTCCAAGTCTACCCGTTTTCCTGCAGAGTTCATGATTTCATTTTTCCTCATAGCTAAATACTATTTATTAATTTGTACCACTACCAGCAGTGACTGGGGGCCCTTCTTTCCCCACATCCTCTCCAACACCTGATATTTGTTTCCTTTCTGCTAGACATCCTGACTGGGGTAAGGTGGCATCTCCAAGTAGTTTTAATTTTCACTTTCACAATAAATAGGGATATTGAGCACTTTTGAAATTGTTGTTGGCCAGTTGTTTTTCTTCTTTTGAAAATTGTTTATTTCTGTTTCATTGGAACCTCCAGCTCACCCATGCATGATCAGGAAAGCCCTATTCCTGTCTTTCTCCAAACTCCACCCACTCAGAGAGTCCCCGAACAAAGGGAAGGCACCAAAAAGCCCAGTTCCATATTCTTGGTGGCTACTGCATCTTCTTCCCCTGAAGTTGCAGCTGCCCAAGTCCCCACCTAAAGTGCTCAGCTTTGGACCACACTTGGGCACAAACCCAGCTAGTGGCAGACACATCATCAACCCTCACCTACAACCTATAAAGTCTCCCTGCTTTTGTTGTGGGCAGGCCTTCTCCAGCCTCGACCCCTGGGACTGGAGAACCCTCCTGGGAGTTGCTTTGCTCAAATAAACCCGTTGTTACACTTCTTCAGTTCGGCTTGATCTGGCTTAGTGCATAGGTGGAGGAGAAACCTATTATTGGGGAGGGGGGCAGAAAACCTATTAATTTCACTAGCCCATTTGTTGATTGGAAGTTTTATTTCCTTGAGGCTTAATTTCTGTAGTTCTCTGTAATTGAATGTCACATTCCATACATCTAGAATTAAGATGTAATTACAAAAGGGCCAAGAATAGTGAAAGTCATCCTAAAAGGTAAGCACACAACTGGGTGGGGGGAGATCATAATATGGATCTCAAATTATACTACAGAGCTATAATGACAAAGACATCTTGATCCTGGCATAAAAACAGACAGACCAAGGAAGCAGAATAGAGGACCCAGAAACAAAGCAACAAAGCTATGGCCACCTAGTTTTTTTTTATAAAAGTAGCAAAAACAAACAGTGTGTGTGGGGGGGAGATAACCTATTTAACAAATAGTACTGGCAAAACTTGGAAATCCGCCACCCACTGCAAAAGAATGGACTTAGGTCCATATCTTCTACCTTGTATAAAGATCTATTTTAAGTGGACCAAAGACCTTACTTTAAAACCAGAAATGCTGAAACTTCTGGTGCAGTGAGTCTCAATCTTCCTAACTCTGCAGTGCTTTAATGTAATTCCTGATGTTGTGGTGACCCCAAACCATGAAATTATTTTTGTTGCTATTTCATAACTGTAATTTTGCTACTGTTATGAATTATAATACAAGTAATTGATATGCACGATATCTGATATGTGACCCTCAATGGGGTCATGACCCACAGGTTGAGAACTGCTGTTCTAGCGGAAAACATACAGAATATTCTTCAAGACATTGGGGGTAGGTGAAAACTGAACAAAACATCAATAGCACAGAAACTGACTCCAAGTATCCTAAATAGAATCCTGTGAAATTTAAAAGTTTCTGTATAGGAAACCATCAGCAGAGTGCACAGACAGCCCACAGGATGGGAGAAGTTCTTTACTATACAGGCAGGGGCCAACATCCAGAATTTACAAACAACTGCAAAAACAAATGGTTTGATAAGCAGAAATTCTGTGACATGAGTTGAGTGATGCAACCAAAGGGTTTGTAGGACAGAATAAGAGAAATGCAGAAAGCCAGAATGGCCAAGCCTGGTAGCACAAACTGCAGTCCCAGCTACTCAGCAGGCCAAGGTAGGACCACAAGTTCAAGGCCAGTCCAGACTACAGAGTGAATAAAAGGCCAGCCAGGTTAACATACTTTGATCCTGTCTTGAAAATAATAAACAAACAAACAAACCAACGAAGGTTTTGGAATGTATCTCATATTGGGTACCATTTGTAATTGGAAGTTTCTCTCCCCACCAGTTCCCAAATAACCACTCAGAGGCTTAATATTAATTATAAATGTTTGACTGATGGCTCAGGCTTATTACTAGCTAGCTCTTACATTTAAATTAACCCATTTATATTAATCTAAATATTTGCCACATGGCCATGGCATTACCAGTCTACTGGCATGTTATTCTTTGGGCAGCTGGATGGCATCTCCCAGACTTGGCCCTTCTCCTGTATCTCAGTTTGGATTTCCTGCCTGACTCTATCCTGTCTTGCCATAGGCCAAACCAACTTTATTTATCAACCAATGAAAGCAACATGTATTCATAGCATAAAGAAAGATATCCCACATCATTAAGACACTTGCCTAGGGCATGAGGCCTGAGTTCAGTCAACAGTACCATTGATCAAGAGGGTGAACAGTCAGTTTGGGCAGGCTGTGGTGTAAGGGCATCATGAGCAACAGAATTCCTTTGCCTACCCTTTGACACACACATTTAAAAAAAAAAAAAAGCAAAAAAACTCGATCTCCCAAGAGCAAGAATAATCTTTTCAATTAAGAACTAAGGGCCAAAACCAGGAGGACCTCGTTGACTGTGAGCTCAAAAGGCATGACTCTGTGCACAGCCTGAGTTCTGTAACTATATTAAGAATAAGATCCAGATCATTGCATTTTTTAATATGAATTCATTGATCATTTAGTCCCAACTCTCATTTACAAATGAAGAAACTGGAAACACAGAGAAGCCAAAAGAGTATAGGATTGTCAGAGGCAGGAGAGAATGTGAGTTCCCTCCCAGCCCACCGGGCTGCTTCTTGAAGACCCTGACCCTTCTTAACCATGAGGAGTATAGTGTGTATGTGAGTGTGTACATACACATGCATATATAAAAGGTACCTTGGGTGTTGTTCCTCAGGTACTGCCCACCTTGAATTTTTTTATTATTATTTTTAGTTTTTGAAATGAAAAATATGATTACATTATTTTCCTCCTTCTGATCTCTCCTACATACTTCCTTGTTTCTTGCAAATTTACGGCCTCTATTTCTTTGATTGAGAATACATGTATATATATATAAAACCCTGCTCAGTCTATAGCCCACACTGTTTTTGTTTGTTTGTTTGTTTGTTTTTGGAAACAGGGTCTGTCATTGACCTGACACTCACCACGTAGGCTAGGCTATGCCAATGAGCTAGCCAATGAGCCCCAGATACCACTTGTCCATACTTCCTCATGTTCCCAATGCTGTCACAAGTGCATACCACCATGCCTGGGTTGTTTGGTTTGTTTGCTTTTTGTTTTTTGCATTGGGTTCTGGAGGACCAAACTCAGGTCCATATGCCTGTGCAGCAAACACTTTGTCAACTTAGTCTCTCCAGACTGTAAGGAGAAGACTTTCTGCTAGCCAGAGACAAATGCCAGATTCTCAGATCATCCTTAACTAGACACCAGGCACTATGTCCACTTCTAACCACTGTCATCACGAGGTTCACGTTTCTATCAAGCTCTGCCAGGAGCTCAGCTGCCTCTTCTTCGGCAGAACCCCTCAGATGTCACCAGCTTGTTCCTAGTGACATCATGAGGCAGCCAGTCGACTGGGCCCTATTTCCTCTGGTCTATTTGATGCATCTGTTTGAGTCTCTTCCTGCTCCACTCCTATGCAGAACCGAGATACAGATACTATGAGAGGATAAGATAGTGACAAAAGAGCATAAAACATAAATTAAGACTTTTCAAAGGTCAGACATGAAGATGGATACATACCTTTATTTGCAGTACTCAGGAGGCAAAGGTAGGTGAAGCTCTGAGTTCGAAGTCAGCCTGATTCAGGATAATCAGGGTTACATTGTGAGAGCCTGCCTCAAAAAAAAAAAAAAAAAAGAAAAGAAAAAAGAAAAGAAAAGAAAAGGAAGGAAGAAAGAATGAATGAATGAATGAATTGAAGCCATACACGCTTAGGAGGCATCTAATAGTTGTATTAGAAGACAGTGGGGAAGGCAGGAGGGCTGAAGAGATGGCTCAGTGGGTAAAAGCACTTGCTCCAGAAGCATGACAAACTATGCAGATCCCAGCATCCAACACAAGCCAGGCCTGTGGAGGGTAGAGAGACAGGAGACTTACTGGAGCTTGCTACCTGCTGGACTAGCTGAAAAACATGAACTTCAGGTGCAAGGAGAGATCCTGCCTCAAAGGAATAGGCTGAGAGTAATAGCAAAGGATACATCAAATGTTCTGCTCTGGCCTCCATGTGTGACTAGTTATGTACACTTGTACATATACATGCGCATATACTTCCCACACACGTGCATATACCACATACTTATCCTCTTTTTCTCTCTCTCTCTTCCTCTCTCTCTCTCTCTCTCTCTCTCTCACTACATACTTATCCTCTCTCTATCACACACACACACACACAGAGAGAGAGAGAGAGAGAGAGAGAGAGAGAGAGAGAGAGAGAGAGAGAGAGAGAGAGAGAGAGAGAGAGAGAGTTGGGGCAAGTATCAGGAGAAATAAGGAAATCCATTTCTAGGCAAGCACACTGTCATGATGGCGACATGGAGCCATCTACCCACCCTCCCTGAAATAATCCTGTGATCTGGAGACAGAATGAAAATGCTGTAGACCTGCAGAGCTGTTCTTGTGATGATAATGCTTAGGGCAGTCACATTGCCCTAAGGAAGAGGTGGTGGCATTTCCTCTGTCCCCAGGCCACACCTAAGGCCTCAGGAGCACCAGGAATTTCTTGGGAAGATCACTCTTGGTTCTTGTTGTTTGGGCCATCTGTCCCACTCATCCTTTCACTTACTCAACACCCTCTTACCTTGTGTATCCATCTCTCAACTTCCCTCCACCAGTCACCTTACAACCACCCAGTCCTCTTCACTTTTCTTCTCAGATTTTGTGTCCTCACACCTGCCATTTATATACCTCCCAGTCAAAACCTAGGAGTGCAAGCCTCTTCATGCTAAACAACCAAAATGTGATCCCTCACAGTTCCGTGGAGCTGAAGTTCAATTAGAAGCTGACATGGGGGCCATCTCTGAAGCTCAGGGGTAGGAACCTTGTGCCACACCCTATGGTGGCAGCATCCTCAACCTCCCTATCAGCTGCAGGTCCATCTCTACCTCCATCATCATGAGGCCTTCTCTCCTTGTTTCTCTCTCCTTCTTCTCTTCTTTAAGGACACTGGTCCTATTGGGTTTAGTGTGGCCTCGTTATAACCTTATTGCCTATGCAAACACCATCATCCAACTAAAGTCATATTTACCTGTCTAGGGGTATAACCAAGCAAGTCATTTCTTTGTTGATATTTTCATATGTATGTATATGTGCATGTTCAGATGTGTGTGGTGTATATGGTGTGTGTGTGTGTGTGTGTGTGTGTGTGTGTGTAAAAACTACCTCAGCTATCATTCCTCAGGTGCTGCCCACCTTGGTTTTTAATTATTAGCATTATTTTTATTTTTTGAAATTAAGATATAATTTCATAATTTTCCTCTTTCCAATCCCTCCCACATATTGCCTTGCTCTCTTACAAACTTATGGCTCAAGGTTGATGTCAGGAAACCTCTTGTATTATTCTTCACCTTATTCTTTGAAGCAGGGTCTCTCGATCAATGAAGCAGGTCTCTCTAGTCAGTTTGCTCTGAGATCTCCTGTCTCTGTCTCCCTAGACTAGAATGATAGGGAAGCCACCACATCCCCAGGCATTACCTGGTTCTAGAGACCCAAATCCAGGCCTCTTGCTTAGACAGCAAGCACTTTAACTCTTGAATCATCTCTCCCATCCCTGAGCAAGGTTTTTAGAGACACCACTCAACTCACACTTCCACACAACTTCGTGATCAGATCTCCCAAAATGCCCTTCCTTTTGCTGGCCTGCCCTTCCTGGTCGCCCTCCCGCCCATCTGCAATCTATTCCTCAGCCTCTCAAAAAGATTCCAGGCTAAACGTTACCTACTCCAATAAGCCTCTGGAACCCCTGGATTCCTGTTGCCTCCCCATGGTTCTGGACCACTCATGCCACGAGAATGGGATCTGTCTACTTCACTCACCCTGCAGCTCCAGCCCTAAAGTCAAGCAGATGCTCACCACACTCAACAGTGAGTTCATGGATGATGGTCCACTCAAGTGGGAGGACTGCATGCCAGGCCTGCAGGACACCAAAGATGCCAGCCCAGCAAAGCCAGGGGGAGAGTTAGCAGAGCAGACAAACAACAACAAAAGCCACATCTAGAGATGAACTGGGTCACCAAGGCTTAGAGGAGGGAGAGACCAACAGGGGAGGAAATGCAAGAAGGCATCCATGGCGGGGGTGGGGGAGGGGGGTGTCCAGCCCAGGCAAACGCTGCGAAGTGACACTAGGTTCCAGGCTGTTGTCAAGAGTGAGTGACATCCTTGTTCAAGTCGTCAGCTGTCTAAAAGACATTTCTCCCACAGCCCACCACCACCTCAGAGTGAAGAAAATTCAGACTCAGTAGGCTTCGTCGTGGCTAAAGAAGGGATCTGGCTGTGTTTGCATCTGATTCCAGCTCCTCATCCCCAGGAAGCCATGGCCCCGATCACACTTTGGGTCTCAAATCCTGGGACTTGTAAAACACATCACTGGAACACCCTCATGGAGCTGGGCAGGTAAGGTCACAGAAAGGGCCACTTGCCCGGACTTCCAGGATCCTTGCTCTTCTGGTGTTCAAAGCAGCAGCGTGGATGCCCACAGCACTGCCTGGCTGCTGCAGAACACTCAGAGTGCATGGAGCCATCTTGTCGCTCCTTCCCAGGCTGTCTTCTAGTGCTGCTATGGCGTGATTCCGTTTTTTTTGTGACTTCCTGAGCATAGCTAATCCAATTTGTCCATTCGCCAACGTGCACACCCAATCCTTCCCGCTTTGCCCCATACCACAGGAATGGCCCATTGTTCTGGAAGAAATCTATGTTGATCAATGTGGGGCAGGCTGCATACAGAAGGCAAATTACACAAATATGAATTACAGATAACTATGATTAATCCTTCAGCCAGGCAGAGCCCCGATTCTCGCCATGCCCTTGGGCAGCACAGGTGACAGGGCTAAGGACAGCACTTGGGATGGCTGCCTCATCCAGCTATTCATTACCATGATGTCCCCATCACCGAGCCTACTGATGAGATTATTGATCCCGGGAAATAATTATATGAAGTGTACCGTGTAAGCTCTGGCTATTGTCTTTGTAAGTGCCTACCGCAGGGGGATGCGAGCTTTTGTCATTTTTACAAGGGTCTTGCTTTTATGAATTAACTAGCAGCAACTTTTCAAACTAACTTTCACTGGGAGGAAGCAAGAGAGAGAGGAGTCGGGGGAACACAGGAAGGAAAAAAAATCAGAAAAAAAGGCAACTCTGGCTGTCTGGGGAAGGCAAGGGAGTCTAGTACCCAGTAGATGGTGCTGTGAGCAAATTGTAAACCTGTCACGGCCGCCTCTTAGAAACTGATAGAGAAGGTGAGGGGAAATGGCAGGCTCATCAGTGTTAAAGGCATACAGTTAAATGGCTTCAGCCATTTCCCTCACTTTAAATAAAGATTAATCACGATGACGGTCACAATGCAGGAAAAGCCAAGCTTCCAGCCAGAAACCGGAGGCTCCGGCGGACAATGCGAGGTGACAGTGAGTGGTCGCAGTCACACACAGCCTGACGAAATTGTCTCCCCCCAACTTCCCGACCACTCTAGCCCCATGGAAACCCCTGGACAGTCAGACAAGGGGAAAGAGAGGCTTTGATGCTGTATCCTAACTGACACCCAAGACATCTTTAATTCTATTTGTGTGTGTGTTTCCACATACAGAAATCTGACAGGAAAGCTGTTCAAGTTTTTTTTTGTTTTATTTTGTTTTTTTGTTTTGTTTTTAAATAAATAACAGGAGTGGAGCCACGCATGGAAATGAACATTCTTTTTTCTGATGTTGTCTCTTGACTTGCTCCAGTGCCCTTCCATGGTGCGGGTCACTCACTCGGGGGAAGGCAAGGTGGACTTAGCAGATGTTCTGGGGGCAGCTGGGGAAGCAGGTGCTGACCCTCCCCCTCCCCGAGGGAGAGGGACCTGTGAAAGACAGTAGGAAACACAGTGTGCTGAGATTTGCCCGTGACCCCACAGTCAGCTGCCATCATGGGAGACCCCAGGAGTGCAAGTTACCTCTCACAGACACCCAGAGCTAGCCTAGGACTCATTGACAAAGGGCCGGCACATCCAAGATTGCATGTGCACAGTGCCCAATATTCATCTAGGGAGAACTGCTAGGGCAAAGGTCAAAGCCAGGTGAGCACAGCTGAGAGGCCGCCTGACTGCTGGAGGCAGTGACGGGCTGGAAATGACCCCTGAAGGTTCAGATTTCACTGGCAGTGAGGCTAAAGGTGGGCAGCCGGCTCCCCACTCCCGGTATCTCCAAGCTGTTTTTCCTCGTCCTTGTCCCCTAAATGCTAGAGTATGACACCTGTCTATTTGGCACTGGCCAAAGTGTATTAGCTATCACAAGGCATTTAGAGATGAATTCAAGTATATGAGTGGGTAAGGGTGTATTATACGCAAAGGCCTCACCTCTTCGTGAACACTTCAAGCATGTCTAGGTTTTGTTCTCTCCTACAATACTGAGAAACAGCTGCGTGTTTCTACGAGAGAGGCACTCAGTGTTTGGGGGCTTCCTCTCCGGGAGCTGTTCAATTGACCTCGGTCCTATCCCAAACCGGGCAAAAGGAGTAACTAGAGCAGGAAGAAAGGATGGAAGAAAGTAGACCTTGGGCTCTGCCCTGAAATCCCAGCAAGCAGCTGAGAAGGGAGGAGGAAGAGGAAGAGGGTCAGGCGGTGGGCATCAAAAGATCTGGCATGGGAGGAGCAAGATCTCATTAAAAATTAAGTGGAGGAATAAAAGGCCAGGGCAGAGAGCCTTCCTCACCCCTAAGCTCCTCATAGGGATTTACTGGATCCCCGTGATGTCGCGCAGGAAGCCCGTAAGTTCAACAGGTATAACCCCAACTTCACTATCAAGACTTCATCTCATTAGCACCGCTCTAAGGAGAAAAAGAAGGAAGACTCAGAAGTTCAAACCAGTAACAGAGCTCACAGATACAGCAGTTTCTTTGGGGAGAGGGGACAGTGAGGGGGCAGTGTTTGCCTGTTTGTTTTGAGATGGGATGCACTAGATTTCCCAGACTGGCTTTGAACTTTGAACTTGGCAGTAGCTGAGCTTACAGGCCTTCACCACCAGGTCTAGTTCCTGCAGTACAGCTGATCCGTCCACTGCTGATGGAGCCCTGGGATGAAGAGGCACCAGGCTCAGCGCAGGATTCTGGGGTCTTGGGGTCTCTCTTCTGACTGGCCCTAGTTACCTTCCTCGCCTCAGGCCCCAGCAGCCATCCCAATGCGAGGACAGAAAAGAAGACCAGGGACAAAAGGCCTAAAGACCTTCACATCAGGTAAGCATTTAGACTTACCTAATTTTTTTTTTTTTTTTGGCATTTCTGGACTTGAGGAAACCACAACAAAGCCAGGAAACTTTTTCCATAAATCACACTCACTCGCGTTACATGTCTCTTGTTCTCCACCACTGTGCCTTGGATGTGTCTCCTTGGGCTACAGAATTCCATCTAATCCACAGCAGGTTCCCATTAATAAGGGGTCTCAGCACCCTGACACTTTCAAGAATATGGGAGTCCCTTCTGAACACCACACTGGTGCCCCGAGCAGTGGTGGGGTGCTGCCCACATCACAGTTATGCACCTCCACTTGCTGACTCTGTGTTCTCAACACCGGGGTGTTATGACTCTGCCTTTAGAAGTGGCCCTCAGTGGTCCTCATCTGCTGGACGATGGCAGCAGTCACGGATTTTGTTTTCGCTAGCATGTCCCTCCAGCCACCAGAAGTCAGGGATGTGCCCTGGGCAGTGTGGTGTGCTGGATATAGGTTGACACTTATAAAAAGGGCAATGGGGGGTGGGGGTGGGAAGGGGACATTGTTCCACCTGCTAAGCCCTGGCCTTGCCTTTGCACTACAGCCCTCCTCTGTGCCCTACACAGTAAGTGTCCCTGAAATGTCCCCCTGGGTAGATCCACAACTGAACAGAGAGAAAGTAATTTGTAAGTGGCGAAGGACGTTACCACACGGGAGTCATCATGAATCCTTGCTCCGCACTGATCACCATCTAGTGTCCGCTAGTCCTCCAAGCAACAGTCTAGCTTTGAAAATAATGGAAACTATGCCTTTACCCCACCCACATTCAAACAGGATACCACCCCTGCCAGCCCACCAGCCCACCACCACCACCACCACCACCACCCCACCACCCCCACCACCTCCACCAGCCTACCAGCCCACCACCCTACCAGCCCACCACCCCACCAGCCCACCACCACCACCACCCCACCCCCACCACCACCCCACCACCCCCACCACCCCCACCACCCCTACCACCCCACCACCCCCACCACCCCACCACCCCACCCCCACCACCACCCCACCACCCCCACCACCTCCACCAGCCCACCACCTCCACCAGCCCACCAGCCCACCAGCCCACCAGCCCACCACCCCCACCACCCTACCATCCCACCACCCCACCACCCCCACCCCGGTCTACACTGTGGGAGATTCTGAGAAAGGAGCTGGGAGTGGGGAAGACACAGTTCCCGACTACACGGAATTTAGCCTGGCAGGGACCCAGAACAGTAAACAAGTAATTACACAGACGAGCATTTAATTACACATGTGATAGATGCCTAGGAGTGGAGGGGCGGGGATCCTGCAAGCAGTGGGGCTACCCAGCCTCATGGGGAGCGGGGGGGGGGGGTGTCTCTAAGAGAGTGTGGCTGCAACTGAGGCCTAGAGCAACCAGAACATCAAGAAGGGAAGAAAAGCACGAAGGAGGGAGGTAGGCTGCTGATTGACAGCCTGATCACAGGTGCTTCCGCCAGACAGCTCCTGCCTGGTGGCTTCTGTGGCTGCCAGCAGCAATGTAGCTGGGGGGTGAGGGTGGGGTGCTGTGGCCCTTAACAGAGATGTAGGACCGCTGTGGATCTTCAGTGGGTGTCAAGTACCCAGCTTTGCCGACTACAGCCTCCTCAGGGCCACAAGGCAGAGCCCTCAGGCTTTATTTCCCAGAATCCCTTTTCCCATGCGCTTCTGGGACAGGGCCAACCCATCCTGCTGAGTAAGATCCCAAAGGTGAACGTGGGAGTTGGACCTTGACTCCAGGGGGCAGTTGCACAAAGATGGATGTACCCCACAATCAGATCTGCAGGCTAAGGTCAGCCGCTCACCTTCCTTGGAGCTGAAGGTGGGTGAGGTTGGCAGAGCTACCCTCCCGGTCCCCAAATTTACAAAGGCCCGGGCAGGCAGTGTCAAAAGGAGACTGAACCTCCTACTAAGTGGCTGCTGACCTTCCCACTGCCCTGCCAGCCTTCATCCCTGTGATGAAGTCCCTCTTCTTCTGAATCTGGAGACCCAGCCTGGCTGAACCGGCCCTGCTGAAATAGTGGCACCAAGCTGACAGAGTTTGGTGGCAGACTGCTTCATCTTCTCTGAGGGTTTGCATTTCGAAGCCGCTAGCTGGGAGCGAAGGCAGATGTGTGTCTTCCAGCACAGAAGTCACTCCCCACAGGTGAACACAACTGAAAGAGCAAGTCCTGTAATGGCATTCCTACAGCAAGGCCTTCAGAGTCCGGGATGGAAACGTTAGCGTTTTCTTGCTCCGGTGAGATTCTCCTTGGCCCCCGGGGACGGGGACGAGACGGAAGGGAAGGGCTAATTAATCTCCCTACGTTCATGTTTCTGCCAAAGAGAGCACTTCAAAAATAGGTACAGAAAGTGTTCAAAGGCACTTGTCACTTTTGATGGGTGAGAAGTGGACTTTTCTCTCTCTCTTTCTCTGCCTACCTTTCCTGAAGTGAGGAAGGGCTTCTCCAGGACGCAGACTTCCCAGGGTGCTGCTGACAGGAGGCTGGGCTCCTCTCCTCGGTGGAACCTGGGGGAGGAGGGAAGAAGAACTGGGATTGTTCCAAAGACCAGAAGGGGGTGGGGGAGAGAGGACTTGGTGGGAAGGGGGAGAGAAGGGAAGAGGAAAAAAGAGGTTCTTCCTTGATTTTCTATACCATCTCTTCCTGTATTTTCCCCAGATTTGTAGTTGAATAAATTTTAAAAACACAAATGAGACTTTTTAATAAAAATTACTTTTAATAAAAAAAAATAGATTTTTTTTTTTTTAGTCAAGATCTCACAAGTTAATCCCAAAGTTAGATTCCAGAATATTCTGTATTCAAGAATTGCCACATTTGTCTATGGAGTAATAAGACATGGAAAAGCATTTGCTTATGGCAACTAGCCCCAAGCCAGACTGAAACTGAGTCACCGCAGCCCTGGGACCCCCTCTAGGTAAAAAATTCACAATCATCTTAGTTCTTTCTCCAAAAGTCAATTTTCCGGAGTTTACTCTGTGTATGTATATGAATTTACGTCTCGGCACTTAGAGTTCAAGGCTGATCTTAAACATACAAACAGGCTGACCAGCTAGCTCCGTGCATGGGTAAGGGTGCTTGCTGCCAAGCTGGGTGACTTGAGTCTAAGTTCTGGGTCCTACATGACAGAAGGGGAAAAGGAGCTCGTACACGTTGTCCCCTGTGCCATAGTGAGCACACATTCACCCCCACACACCCATGCCCACCTGCCCCTATACACACACAAACATATAAATAAGATTAGTGTGTAATGCCACACCAACATACAGAAACAAAAGCACGAAGAGAAGAAGAGGACAGGCGGGGTCTGGAGAGATGCCTTAGCAGTTCAAAGCAAGCTCTGCTCCTGCAGAAGACCCACATTTAGTTGCCAGCACCCCACATCAGGCTGCTCAAACTGTCTGGGACTCCAGTTTCAGGGATTCGACGCCCTCTTCTGGCCTCCACAGGCATCCGCACATGTACATGGACCCATACACAGACACAGACACACAATTAAAAATAAAAACAAAATAATTTTTTTAAGAAGAAAGGTCAATTCAATCCTAGAATCGAGCCTTAGCATGCCCAGACACAGGCAGAGATCGGAGTGAAACTCTCAGCCCTTGAAAAGGAGCTTGCTGGCCAGCAGTGGTACTGGGCTCTCATTTCAAATAGGCACCATTTGAGAAATGTCCTGCTCTGAAACATGGGAAAATGAGAAATTATAGAGCCTATCTAACAAATCAAAAATAAATGAAGTAACAACATAAAGGTAGATTTACCGTTATTTATAATTTACCATTTTTACCTTGTTTTCAATTGTCTCTCGTCCTCTTCATTTGAGGAGCCCATTACATTTTATTATGCTAAACCCTATCTTCTGTCACATAAATTACAGTTAAAGATCTTAATATTAAAGCCTCTTAGCTCAGAGATCATATTTCAAGCTTTGTTCAAACCAGACGTTAATGCTGGAATTGAACACAGAACGCTCTGTCTTCATTACCCACCATCTCAGAAGTATAATACAATTTTTGCTATATATGGCACAAAAATGCCTCTTGGTATAACACTGAATTATGGAGATATATTGATTTCTGCAGTATTTTGACAAAACAATAAAACTAAACCTGTTAGCTGCTAAACAGACACCCAGACATCAGCGCAGCCATGATAGCAGCAGTCATGAAGATAAAGACTCCATCTAGCCCGGTTATAGCAGGAAACTAGTCAAACCCTCGTCTGCCCTGCCAGTCCCTGCCGCGCACACTGCTGTCACTTTCATTGTCCTTTCTCCCCTAGGAAAGTGGAGACAGAGGAAGTTTTGTCACTGGCTCAAACCGGAATCCTAAACTTCACTTACTGGTTGAGGGAGCTTAAGCAACTAAGTTCTGGATGACTGGATCTCTTCATGAGTCAAAGGTACAATATGAACCCAATGGGACTCATTATGAGGGGATTAGATGAGTTAATTTGCGTGCGCGTGCGTGTACACACACACACACACACACACACACACACACACACACACAGCATGAGGCAGGTGCACTAGGGTAAATTAGGAGAGCCGATCACATTCTATCCTTCCTTGGTCTTTCTTCCCCATGATCGGGGGCCCATCTCGCCTGCTTTCTTTCTCCATTTATTCATGGAGGAAGGGAGGCAATATGTAGGTCTGACCAACCCCAGAAGGTTATTTGGGGACAAAGTGCAATAAGAGATAAAACTGTGCTTTGCAAAGGAAAAACGCTGTACACTCATGAAGGATTATTACCACAAATCAGACTCACCAGCACCCTCAGAGTGCCCTGTCGTTCCGAGTCAGGCATTTGGCCAGCACAGAAAAAGGACTTTTCACAGATAAATCAGTGTGTCCTTTTCCCCCCAGTAATGGCGACAATAACAGCAGCAGACTGCACACCTAACTCCCCCCCCCCGCCCCCCAGTAATCAGGCAGGGTTGCCTCCGCCGCAGTTCCCAAGTGTTAAGAACCTACTACGAGCCAAGCCTAAATACGGTCACCTGGCGTGGTGGTCTCATTTCATTCTGTGACTACTGGGAACGTGGACACTAGTGTAGTGGGGTTTTGACCGTAACGCTTCTAAGAGGGAGAGGCCCACGGTCTTACCCGAGCATCATGGCTGCTGAGTGGCAGACCAGGATGAGATGCCACCTACTCCGTGCCCAGCACTCCCCTCCAGCCTCTGAGGAGGCTCCTGACGAGGTCTTCAGGTGGATGCAGAACATCTGAGAATCTCTGAGGATTTCAGTGTTTATGCAAGTCCCCAGAACCAGTTGTCAAAATAGCTGAACTGAACCAAGGCTTGGACACTATTCCTGATACTAGGTCACATTTGAGGAAGAGAGGGGATTTTGAAGCAAGAAGACCAGGGTTTGAGTCTCAGCATCACTAGTGGCAGGCTGAGTAGTCCTGAGCAAGTCCCTCACCATCTCTGAATCCAAGCAAGAGCCCCACACTTTCTGATCCTCAATTTCTTTCTTTCTGGTTTTGTTTGTTTTTTCATCTTTTCTTTTCTTTTTTTTTTTTTTTTTTTTTTTTTTTTTTTTTGACAGGATGCTACCATGTAGCTCTAGGCTGGCCTGGAATTCACTATGTAGATATGGCTGGCTGCAAATTCAAAGAGCCACCTGCCTCCCTGAGTGCATCACCACCCCCAGCCAGCCTTGCTTCTTAAATGGTGGATTATAACCACATATGGAGTGATGTAACTAAATGTGGTGGGGGGGGGGGGGCACGAAATCTCGGCAACACTAAGGGTTTGTAAACATGCACAGACCAAAACTTAATTCAAAAATCCAACACATAATGAACCCGAGGTGTTTCTGACAGCTTGCCCATGATCCGTCACGTGACTTCACTTCAGTCCTAGCTCTTGAACACACGTGCCGTCACCCCATGCTGTTTGAAACATGTGTTCAGATTCGAGACTATTGCAAGTTATGAACGGCCGCATTTTCACCATCCATACAAAGTTTCCCAGTCTTTAATGGTTTAATCACAGAAAATAGCCTTTTACTGTTTTCCTAACAACATTGTTCCACATGTAAGTATCGCCTTCATACATCTTTCGGCTGTACAGTATTGGAATGTTTAAGTTTAAAAACTGCTCCTTGAGTCCCTGGCTCCGGTTTCATTTTTTAAATAAAAGCATTAAATTAATCTTGACTTGGGATTAGAACAGAATTTTCAATGATTTCTGTAATGGTCCTACATGTACTACCACTATTTTGTGTACATATTTATGCAAAACAGTATTCTTGGCACTGACTTAAAACCAAAAGATTGATCAACCCTGGAAACCACTGAGGATGCTCTACATTCTGAAGTAGCAAATATTCAGCCAAGATATAATAATAATATATATATATATATATATATCCATTTCATTAGTATGCCAATTTGCTTTCATCTTTAACAGAGGAAGTTATATGTATATCAAAGAACTGTTTTAAAATGAATTTCTGTATGATTTATTATCAGTAAGTGTTTTATTTGTATGCATGGTTTATATACTTGTGTACCCATGGTCACATGAAAATTTCTAGGGGAAAAGGAGGTCATTATCAAAAAGCCTTCAAGAAGCACGAGGTCACAAAGATGGCCGGGGTAAAGGCACTGGTCACCCTCTTGACATCTGGGTTCTTTACCCCAGGAACCCCATGGCAGAAGGGGAGAACGGGCTCCACAGAGTTGCTCTGTAGTCTCTACATGCACACGGTGCCACGCCAGTGTATACACTCACCTCAGGTGCACGCACACAGAGACGTACACCATTAATAAATGTAATTTTAAAAATTTAAAAATAAGCCCCAGTTTACAACAAAATGTTATTCTTACACAGGACTGGAGGCCAAACCAACAAAATCAAGGTATCAGCTGGACAGAGTGCCCCCTAGAGGCTCTAAGAAGAAATTCTCCCTGTGGCTTCCTACTCAAAATAATCTAGGACGGTCTTACCTTAAAGCCACCTTCACAGGTTCTGAGGGTTAAGAAGATGTAGATTCATGGTTTGGAGACTACCTGTCAGCCCACTGCACTGGCACACACATGTTCTTCCTGGTCCTTTTTCAAGTACAATACACATTGTGCTGGTTAGGTTTTTTTGTCAACTTGGCACAAGTTTGGGTCATTTGGAAAAGGGACCCTCTATTGAGAAAATGCTTCCATCCGATTGGCCTGTGGGACATTTTCTTAACAATTGTGGTACAAGGACCCAGCCCACTGTGGTCTTGGGTTCTATAAGAAAGCAGGCTGAGGAAAGCCATAGGGAGCAAGCCAGTAAGCAGCACCCCTCCGTGGCCTCTACTTCAGTTCCTGCCTCCAGGCTATGACTTAAGTTCCTGCCCTCTCTTCCCTTGATGAAGGACTGTAAAGTATAAACTAAATTAAAGTTTAATTTAAGTATAAACCTTTCCCTTCCCATGTTGCTTTTGGTTATGGCATTTTGTGGTAATTTGAGTGAGAATGGCCCCCCCATAGGCTCATATATTTGAACGTTCAGTTGGTAAACTATTTGAGAAGAACTAGGAGGTGTGGTCTTGTTGGAAAGGTAGAGCTTTGTTGGAAGAGATGTGTCTCGGGGAGGTGGGGGGAGCGGGCTTTGAGGTTTCAAAAGCCCACACCAGGCCCAGTCTCTCTCTTTGCCGCCATCTTATGGATCATACCTAAGCTCTCAGCTACTGCCCCAGCACCAAGTCTGTCTGCGCTGTCACACTCCCCGCCATGATGGCCATGAACTAACCCCCCTGAAATGTAAACAAGTCCCAATCAAATGCTTTCTTCTAAGAGTTGCCTTGGTCGTGGTGTCTCCTCATAGCAATATAAAAGTGACTAAGGCAGCATTTATCACAGAGCAGAGAGCGAACTAAGGCAACACAACTCACATGGCTCCCCCTACATCCAGATAGAGAAACAGGCTTTCCTGATCCTGGTCCTCACCTGCCAGGCTGAAATACTCACAGGAGGTGTTATGAGGACACCTTAGGATCTTGGTTAGGAAAAGCTTAGCCCTGTGCTGAACACATAGTAAGCACTCATTAAAAAAAGATTTCATTTTCCCATGCAGCATAGACGGCAGAGATGCCGTCTTCCGAAGACACACTGAAGGGGCCAAGACAGGGTTTAGCAGAAGGAAACATTTGCACATCTTGCACATCGTCAAAGCCTTGAGAAAGAAAAGAAGGACCCCCCCACCAACCCCTACCCCCCACCCCACCCCCCACTCATGCAGTTAAGTCCAGACAAAGGGACGGAGAGTTCCAGGAGAGCGTCAATTCTCACACCTGGGCTGCCCTCACCTATGGATGCACCAGGAAAGCAAATTGGGTTTACGTTGCAAATAGAAAATGATGACGCTAATTATCTTACATTGTAGCGCCCAGGATGGTTCTTAGGAGCACTTTGCCTTGCATTATCTTGTTTGATCACACTATGAAAGAAGAGACTTCCATCTCAGGTGTTCAGGGCTCTGTGTAGCGTTCCCAGCAGTCTCCCCCTCCCCAGGAGTGGGGGTTGGGGACTGTTTTGTTGCTGTTTGGTTTCAGCAAAGGGGAGGGCTTGCTCAAATGCATCACCTCCTTACAGCCAAGTCTTCCCAAGCTGTAATGGAAAGACTGGCCTGGATCTAAATTTGGAGCTCAGGGCTCTGTCCTGCAAGGGAAGTCATCTGGAAGTCACTGTGTACCTGTGATGTCACAAGATAAGCAGAGTTCCTGGTGTCAGTCAATGTTTCTACCTCCCACTGGGCAAATGGAGCCTCTCTAACCACTGGCTCCTAGGACCAGATTGGGGACCCTACCACCTTAAATGCAGCCCTGGAATTACTGGCATCTGAGCCCCAGGAACAACTTCACTGGAGCCTCCTACAGATCACCCCAACCCGACACAAAACCATTTCCCCACCAAGGAGATAGAATGTTCTGCCAGGTTCTGTCATCAGGGCAGAGAAATCACTCTTTCAAAATACCCAAGTGTGGGGGTCCACAACCTCGATTTCATTTTGGCCTTTGAGAGTCCCTTTTTATTAGGAAAGAGATTTTCTTTATAAAGGGTTTTCATTTTCTTATATCTTTTTTCCCATTACTGCTAAAAAGAAGGGTGGTTGGGCCATACTGATAAAGGGATAAACATCACACACCAGAGGTGGAACCGTTTGCCTCCCGTGTTGTAGAATCCCCTTGGGTAAAATCTCACCCAGAGCTGGCTCTTTTTATGAGCATGTCTGAAAAAGGAAGAAAGACGAAGGCCCGTTCCCATTTCAAAAGCTACAACTATTCCTGGGCATGCAGGCCCAAGCACATCAGAGGATTGCTTAGGAAGGGCCTCCAGCTACCTCGCGCTCAATCTTCCCCTTTTGCTATTGGGGAGAATGAAGTATTTATTAGTAAATGAATTGTTTCCCAGGGAAGCACCCTTCTCTTGGGACAGCATATTCTTCAGTCACAAAGATTCTCAAATCTTAGCAGGCCTCTCTCTCTCTCTCTCTCTCTCTCTCTCTCTCTCTCTCTCTCTTGCATGCTCGCTCGCTCGCTCACTCACTCGCTCTCCATTTCTCCCTCTCTTATTTCCAACTATCAGATGTGGGCTCTGAGAGCAGCCTTCCAGAGACACCTCCAGCAAGGCTCTCAGCCCAGGGGAGCCTGCCCACCCCTATTGCCTCGTGCGTGCTAAATGATGCTGCTGCGTTTTGTTCATTTATAGGGCTACTCTTTTATTGGAGGCATGTTTATTAACTGGTAGCTGTTAATTATATAAGAAGATAATTCCATGTAAATGTTGGATTTAAAAGCAGTCTATCTGGCATGCTTGCTGTTTAACGAGAAGGCTTTGGGGTTTGGTTTTTGTTGCTCCTATGTGAGTGAGGCAATTAATTGATTCAGGTGATTGAATGAAAAATGCATCGTAATTGCTTTACCCCATCAAGCAGCTACTAGAATTATTTA
This sequence comes from Peromyscus leucopus, assembly GCF_004664715.2. Lineage (NCBI taxonomy): Eukaryota > Metazoa > Chordata > Mammalia > Rodentia > Cricetidae > Peromyscus > Peromyscus leucopus. The sequence goes on from NC_051063.1 coordinate 72,863,880, forward strand.
ATGCTGGCAGAGGGACAACAGCCTCTATGATACACTGCCTCTCGGTGTATTGCCCTAATAAGACACTGGGCCCTTGGTTAACAAAGGGATGTTTGGATGGGGCCCTGGTGGTCCTTTCTCTGAGAGCAGAGAGAGCATCCCTGGGGACTGGACTATTTAGGATTTTTTTAAAAAAATTCAAAAAGGAAAGAGGGGAAAAGTCCACTTTTGTCTCAATTATCTAGATAATTGCCTACCCACTCCCAGCCTCTAAGGCTTTGTGTCTGCCTAGAGACGGAGACCACTTCAGGGGGACATGATGTTTTCTACACAGCAGTAAGACACTGGAACTCCCCCAGATTGTCTTCTGGAAGATTTCCAAGTAGAGAGAAAGCTATGAGGGGTAGAGATGAGGATGGTCTTACCCAGACCCACTTCCACAACCAAGGGCCACATGTCTGATTCGTGGCCAGGGCCCTGGCACCCAGCACCTGATAAGACAGGTTTGGCTTGGAACAGAGTAAACAAACCCCACCAACCCAGACCCCTTAGTACCACAGCAGCAAATGAAGCTGAGAACAGGCTGCGCCCTGAAGTCAGACCCAAGCCCTGAGGCCAGGCATTCCAAGACTGGGCCCTGACCCTCACTGGAAATGAGACTCAGTCCCGTGGCTATGTGTAGAGCATGGAGTTCTGTGTTAGGGGCTGTGTAAAAGCATGGTTTCAATGGCCTTGTGTCCACCAGCCTTAGAAGAGTTAACCACTGCCATCCCATTTTCAAAAGGAGATCAAGGCACTGGTCTGCCACTGAACACATAATTAGGAAGTAGCAGAGGTGACATTGGAACCTGGCTCTCCTTGGTTTGGTGTACTTTGGCTCAAACTGGGGAAAGTTCAAGTGCTCAGTACAGCCTCGGGCATACAGAAGTTGCTTTTGGTCATTGGTTGTTATTGTCCTATTGTGGCTGGCTAACTGCTTCTGGTGAACCTTTCATCTGAGATGTGCCTGGCCAGCCATAATTTGTCCATGCTACATGGAAGGCCATCGGTTTCCAGGTAGCCCCCAGTGGCTACCCTTGTCTAATTTTCCTTTGACAGGCCTTCAAGCCAACCAAATCAGACTCTGTCTTAAAGCAATGGCCTGTTTTCCTGGGGCTGCCCAGTTGGGACCTTCTTATCTATGGTGGTCATTCTGGCCTCTCTAGCAAGAAGTCCCAGAGAGACATTCAACAGGATCACCTTGCTGCGCTTCATACATGCATATGCTCGCATCCTGTGGTGTATTAATGAACACTGACCTAAAACTTAAACGAGAGAACCCCACTACCCCATGCATTGTGAAGTTTTTCCAACTTGAACCCAAGTACACCCTGCCAGGGAGGCCTGCTCACTTCTCATGTGCAAGAGAACAAAGGCCAAAGCCACTCCCCTGCTTCAGCATAACCTCTTCCGTTACAGCAAACACCACCACCACCACCAGTAATAATGTGAGGCAAAGTTAACAGGAACTAACACAGATTAACACTGAAATTTTCTCTCATCCACCAGTGTGACTTATTGAGCACTTCTAAAATGAGGAGCCATTTCCAATAGCAGCAGTGATGATCTTCATGATGAACGTCCATCACAGTAGAAGACACTTGGTCAACTGGGTATTGTAATCATGGCCATGTGTCACTTAGGCCCTCCTCTCCTGGGGACCACCATGACGCTTGTTAGAGTTAGATAACAACATCTAGTTCTAACATTCTCTTGTTACCCAAGGGCCCCAATCCTCATGCAATCCCCTCCAGACACTGCTGTCTGCTGTCCCAGCTAGCGTTTTCCTGTCACCGCCTTGTCTGTGCACAAAGCCTTGCCAGCGAGGCCCCTCTTTTCACACGCTAGCAACAATAAGATGAAAGTGATGGAGGAACCCGCAGTGGGCCCCGGTTTCTAGATCAAACGGTATCTGTGTGACTTGGGTGCTCCTGAGTGTCAGCCACTTTGCAGTGACATGGATCATGTCAGCACTGCACAGCGTTAGTGAGCTGTGTCACTGTTGTGCATTGCTGGTTAACTGCACCACTACTGTGCAGTGCTCGTGAGCTGTGTTGATGCTGTGCAGTGCCTGGTGAGCTGCATCACTATTGTGCAGCACTGGTGAGCTGTATCCTTACTGAGCAGTGTTGGTGAAATTTAAGGGCTTTCGTCAGCAAATGGCTGAAGAATCCCTGGGTTGCGGCTGGCTGGATGATGGTTTCCACACACTGATGTTCTAGAATCTTGGGAGCACCATGTTTGTCCTTTCAAAAGATACCTTGTGAGGTTACCCAACTAACATTGCATTTTGTAGAAAAAGTCCTCTTTATAATAGGCATGACTCTGGATTTGTTCTGGATTGATCACAGCCTTCCTTGAACTACCTCAGAAATAAGGAGAACTCTTTGGGGGCATCAGGAGTTCTGGATAGATAGTAATTAAAGATGGGTGAAGTATTCACACTTGGGTGAATCTATAGTTCAGCTGTGTTGGAGTATGAGTTGAAAATGAAGGAAATTTCTCAGCTTCTCTGTGTCCATTCCTTCACCCCATCTCTGCGTCTTCATCAGACCTCTTCCCATCCAGCCAGCAGTCCATGCCCACCTCACACTCCTTGGTCTCTGCTACCTGTTTTGGCTTCTCTGTGTCTCCTACTGGTAATTTTTCCCCCCCAGAGGGGAAACAAGGCTGCTGCAGCCCCAGCTGAGCCAGCCCATACTTACATGACTTTGGGCTGGACCAGAGGCATCTAGACGTGTGGGTCCAGGCTAGAATTCATCGCTGTGCCTGGGGCTGGGTGAGGCCCCTGGCTCACATACTGGACTGTGTTGCCAGGAAGTGCAGCACACTGAGGCTTATGACCCACTCAGACAACACAAGGAAGGATCCTGGATGGAAAGAGAGGTTCCAGAAAAGGAGGAGGAGAAGGTCACCAGCACACAGTCAAACTCCCCTCAGATGGCTCCAAATAGGAAACATTCATCCATGACGACTGGTCTCTCATGACTTGCCCATAGCCTTTGTTTTGAGCAAGATAGTAAGTGTCTCAAATTTGCACAAATCAGGCCAAGCAAAGGATTCCATTGTTGAGCTGTGAAAGGTGTCTCTGAGTTCACTACCATGTAGTGTGATTAAACAGCCCAACACTTGAGCGGTCATTAGTCCAAGCACAGGCCCCCTTCCTTAGACCTCCCCACTGGTGAATGTTTTTGTTGAGGGACAGGAAGATTTATGATCAAATTAGCCATTCAGTGACGCAGCACGGAACCCTGGAAATCACCAAAGCTGTCCATGTCACTGTGGATGATGATTCAACATTCAGTTATTGATCCACCTGGGGCTTGGGGGTTTTGTCTATACAGTGACAGAGTTTAAAAGTGGACAAGTCAGTTTCATCAAACAAAAGCACTGTATTCCAAGTGCCAATGTGCTGTGACCTAGGGTATGGGTACTCTCTACCATGGGTATTCGAAATCCGGGGTCTAAGGAGCCACAACCCTCCAAGGGAAAGGCAAAGGCATCCTGTAGGAAAGTGGAGTCCCGCTTCTGGAAGTGGGAGAATATAACTTACCCCGGCTTTCTCTTTATTCTGGGAAGAAAACAGACTCTGTGTCTCAGATGGGTTGGTAGATCATTTACTCCCTACACCGATCAACGGCCTTTCCCAGAGTGGAAGCTGACACCATGAACTAGAGACTTCAGGAAACAGTGGTAACACCCAATACCACTCCTAGCCACATGGAGTGGGAAGACCAGGAAAAGATGTGTCTAAAGAGCATTTGTGACGAGCTGCCTCACAATGACCATGGGTTATCTGATGCTTCAGTCTGCCAGGCCAGAAGTCATTCTCTGAGACCAGGCAGTACTCAGGACAGAGACAGTAGACAACCCTGCATCAGCCCAGCCTTTGCCACACTGAGCACATTCCATTCTGTCTTGATGCCTCCCACCCAGGAGCTCCCTGGATTTAAGAACTGTCAAGGGGGGATTGGTGTTGTAGGTACTCAGAAAATACCTTTGTAAACTGGGTAAGCCCATGAGCCGCCCTTCAATGCAGAGCTGTGCTGCAGCAGCCTGTGGGCTTCACCTCACACATGTGTCAAGGACTCACGGTAGACTCCCCATGGGGGATGGAATTGGCCCATAGTCATGCCACCAGGGCAGGATGAAGTGTCTCTCCACTCTTCCTAAGAAGGTGTCATCATGACATTGAGGTTGTCCCCAGTCTTGTGGTAGGTGATCTGAGGGACAGTAGCCCCCCACTTCTGTGTGGTCAGTGACAGTTGCTTGACATCACCAACAAGGTTCACACCCAGCCACTTGGAAAGGTATACAGTCCCTCAGCAGAACAGCATTGATGTGGTAGCCACAGAGACTCATTTTAGGAACTGGATCTCCAGAGCCATTGATAAACTTTGATAGCTATAATTATCCAGATTTTACCACGCAAGCTAGCTAACTCTCAGACTAAATAATTGGATATAGTTTGGGCATTCTATTTCACTTATTTTTTTAAAGAGATATACTATGTTAGAGGATCTATATCAGATGTTCTCAACCTGTGGGTCTCAACTCCTTTGGCAAACCTTTATTTCCAAAAATATTTACATTATGATTTATAACAGAAGTAAAATTACAGTCATGAAGTAGCAACAAAAATCATTTTATGGTTGGATGTCACCACATCGTGAGACGCTGTCTGAAAGGGTCACAGTGTTAGGAAGGTTGAGAACCACTGGTCTAGATGAAGTCTTTGCTGGTCACTGGCAGAAGGACCCCAACGTCATGGTTGGCTCTTAGTTTTCACATGCTCACCTCTGTTACTGCTTCTCATTAAGATTCCTCATAAAGCCAGACTGAGAAGCTGCTGCAGAGATTTTTGAGGGGGACAGAAATGTGGTTTTCTCTACAGAAAGACACAAGGCTCAGAGAGAACAGTGACTTTCATTCCTTCCCAAGACAGCTCTTAGCCAGGCGTAAGGGGCCTAGGGACGCCATTGATATACAAAGGTGTCACATACAGACTAGTGGCACAAATAGCCAGGGAGCATGAGGAAAGGCGAGCTCGCCTTGGAACCTTCTTTCCAGCAGGAGGAAGATGTTTCTATCAAAACCAGGATGAAGGCAAGAAGGAACTGCCGCCCTTGGCTGGTTCCTTGGTTGCACTGTGGTCCCTCTTATCTCAGAGCTTCCCACCTCCAGTTTTGTCTGCCAGGAACAAGTTTCCTATCTTCTCAACCACAACTCACCTTCAGATTCCAGTTCCCGTGTCTCTTCACTTGAGAAGCCTCCTCTACCCACAAAGAGACCCATCACCACCAAGCTCCCTAGGTCTCCCCTTGCAAAGCTGTATTTAGTTGTTTTTCATCTCAGTCCATCTACTTCATATAAGGGGAAGCCACTACGTTTCTGTTCATTCGTGTGCCCTGGGGTCCTCACATGTGTACTTACAGCTGGCACCCAATATTCCCTGTGTGAATAAAACACATAAACTGGGAAGTGAACTGACCAGGCGCGATTGGTCAAGCAGGTGGCATTTTGACTTATAATGCCTTTTGCTTTCGAGCGTGCACTGTGGTTTTCTGGTCCTTTTGTAAAGGGTCTTTACAGCAGCAGTTCTCAACCTATGGGTTGTGACCCCTTTGGGGTCCAATGACCCTTTCACAGGGGTCACATAAGATCATTGGAAATATCAGATACTTACATTACAACCCATAACAGTAGAAAAATTATGGTTATGAAGTAGCAATTAAAATAATTTATGGTTGGGGTCACCAGAACATGAGGAACTGTATTCAAGGGTTACAGCATTAGGCAGGTTGAGAACCACTGAGATGGAGTCTCCACAGCTGGGTGTGCTGAGCCCAGAGCAATCTCTAGAGGAGACAAGTGGGAAGGTAAGGAGGAAATGCCAAGCCCCAAGGTCCTCACTCCAGAGCACATAGATGGGGGACATGATGGAGGACAAGTTAGATAGGACGTCACCCTGGGCCTCTTACATCCAAGTTTCCCAGAGGCCTGTTCATGAGTTGGATCTTTACTAAGCATGAACTGCAACCTATCCAGTGTTCCTGGTGTTAGGGATTCAGCCATGAAGAGGCCAGACAGAAAGCCTGTCCCCTGGGGCTAGCATGCCAGGGGAGTGGCAGGCTAGAAACAAGAAGAGAGGACATTTGGCACCCAGGCAGGCCCAGAGGCATGGGGGTTCAAAGGGGGAGGCCGAGGACAGGGAGGGCTGCTGCTGGGAACTGGTAAGCAGGAAGCCCTCTCCATTGGCATCTGAGCCAAAAGCAGAGAGGAGGCCAGGATCAAGCCTTCCAGGCAACAGGGACAGCAGAGACGTGGCTTCTTCTGCTCTTGACTCAGGAGCACTTTAAGAATGAGGCACACAGCAGTTAAGAGTGCTTGCTGATCTTTCAGGGGAAGAGTTCAGTTCCTAGCACCCTATCTGGCCACTCACAATCCCCTGTAAGTCCAGGTCCAGGGAATCTGATCCCCTCTTTTGCCTTCTACAGACACCCACACACACAAGGCATACACATTCACACACACACACAGATACACATAAATAGAAATAAATTTTTTTTTTAATGAGTGCAATGGCTAGCTAGTAGCCAAAAATCTCTTTGAAAACTGAACGGCTTGGATTTACAGCCTGTCCATTAGGAGAGGTCCAAAGAGCAGGAGGACTACATCTAGTAAGAGTCCAGAGGACCTGTGAGCCTGGAATCAATGGACTCTGATGCTCAGTGAGGCCTTTGGGAAGTGAGAAGAGGAGGAAGTAGTAGGAAAAGCACCTGATGTTGTAACTGGTATCTTGACTCTCTCCCAAAGGATCATGTGTTACCAGTTTGGTCCCCAGACTATGGTATAATTGATGGACCTAGCAGAAGGTCTTCCTGTCACTGGGGCATGCCCTAGAAAGGGACTGTGGAACCCAAGTCTCTTCTGTCTCTCTTGCTTCCTGACCAGGAGGAAAGCGATGGGTCCAATGGGTCACATGGTAAAGCCGCCACAACTGTGAACCCAAATCAACTTTTCCCTGTACGAGTTGATGGTCCTGGGTCTTTGTTACAGCGACAGAAAGCTGCCTGCCACACCCAGACGTCTGCTTCTTTGCTCACACCAGGCTCAGCATCCCAGAAAGAAGCATCAGTGCCCAGAGAGTGCTGAGGCAGACAGGAGAGACAAACAGCAAGCCTTTTCCAAACCTCTAGAACTACAAATGGATGGCATTAGCCTCCCTCCACTCTCCGCCTTCAGGAGAGCCCTAGTGAGCTGCTGAGTCACTGCCAAGCCTCCACTCCCTCCCTCCCACCTCCGAGTGCACAGCCTTCCAGGTTCATGAACTTTCTAATTGGGAGCCAAGTAACAAGCCATTTCTCAGTGGAACAGAACAATTTGTGACTTGGTCGCTGGTTTGTGTGCTAATGCATCAGATCCTCAGGGCTGTTGATCGAAACGGTTCATTCTTTCCATTTTTCCAGATCTGTGAACACAGCAGTCAGCAAGCCTGTTTAGAGATGGATCCCTTGGCGGCGCTGATTCACTTTTTTTTTTTTCTTGAGATGGGGTCTCATGAAGCTCAGCTTGGCCTAGAGCTCAATATGTAGCTAAGAATGAATGACCTTGAACTCTTGATGGCTCTGCCTCCATCATATCCAGTTTTGTAAAGTGCTTGGAATCAAACCCATGACTGTGCATGCTAGAGCAACACCCTATCAACTGAACTACACCCCCACCCCCAGAAGTGCTAATTCTGTCTAGATGCAGGAGCTGCTATTCTCACTAGAGTCAGGGGTCTGCTCACCCCCAGCAAGGCCCAGGCTCTATCCTAAGAGCTCTGTCCGTAGGTTTTTGGCTGGGATGCAAAGGCGGGCACTTAAAGTCAGCTCCCTCTGGCTCTCGACACCAGGACCATCCTCTGGCCCTTAGGGTCCTCTCTCTGGCATGAGGATCACAGACTGCAATAATGCTATGGAGGCCAGTGTCTCATTCTCTGACATTCACCTACTGGTCACCCTTGCCTCTCCATCTTGCCCTTGGGCCTCCTACCCACCCTGTCTTTGAAGCTCTGTGTGAGTCATGTGGTCCTGTAAAGACTTTGGAGCTGAAGACATGGCCACTCCAGCTTTGCTCAGAACTTGGCCTCTGGGTCCAGCCTTGCTCACTATTCCTACCAAGTGGGACCCAAGATCTATTCCCATGCCATGTGGACAGAAGCCTTCTTATCTGCATACTTTCCCAAGACTCAAGCATGCATCTTCCTCCGCAGCCATTTCCCCACCTTCCTTTCTACCATGTCTCCTTCTTCATCTACCCCAAAGAAGTGTTACCAAGTAGAACAATACCAAAAGGCACTAAAGCAAAACCCCAGACTCCAAACATGGATCTTCTTCGTGTTTTTCAATATATTTACTTTTTTAAAAAATCTTTAAAGGGTTGAAGAGATATTAATTTCTTTTTCCACCGACTTCCTGGAAATGCATATGAAAGCCATTTACTCCACAGGAAAATGGCCACTTATGTAAGATCCTAAGTCTATCCACCTTGTCAATTGGCTTAATATAAATATTTTAAATTTAAGTCTTTTAGTAAATGGACCATTAATGCTTATGGAAATCAGTAATTATTGGCCCAGAGATGTCTAGCTTTAGTGGCATCACCAAATCATGCCCTTTGGTTATCATCCTCCCCTTGCAAGACCTAGCACATGGGATGCAAGCAACCAGTCTCTGACTCATGCTCCTCACCAAAATGAAGATACTTTTTATGGTGTGCTTTATCGATAGAAACAAATCTTTCCCAACAAGGAGCTGACTGAAAAAGAAATGGTTTAACTCTCTTCATCTTTGAGACCCACATGAAGACCACATTGGAAAATATGTGTCATGGCATATGCTAAGCCCAACCACACTGGAGATGATCATGCCTAAGATTAGGGCAATTCTGAGGGTAACAAGAATAACACAGGCACCAATCCTCAGAGGGGAAGAGTGCTGGGCACATCTCTATGGGTGAAGAGAAGATGGATTATTGAACAGTAATCTGTTGGCTTTGCTCATTTGCCCATGCTGTGTACTAGCTGCAGTGGTTGCAAGGTCCACTGAGCTTTTGCCAAGGAAATCTCCTGCCCAGCTCCTGAAGGGATGCTGGACCTCCCAGAACCACAGAGAACAAGAAAGAGAACTCACCTACAGGTATGAACAGCCTAACACTTCACTGTGTCAAGGGAAACTCTAGCATACTTTCATTAAAATCCCCTTTACAGGCACCCCACCATCGGCAATGCCCATTGTGACCACCAGCACCCAGGAGATAAGGAGAGTGTCACTAAAAGACAAGCTACTAAAATAGAGGGGTCCTCAACATCTTTTACCATGCTGCAGAGATCAGGGGTTTTAAATTTTGGGTTATACTCCCTGCAACTGGACATCATATGCTATCAAAAAAATCCCCAGTGCCAGGAATAGAACACATCTTTTTAAGTTGTTGGCCAAAAGGGTCCTTTAGACGCCCCCCCCAACATTATAGGCTATTGAAATGCTATTAGTTATCCTCCACAACTTGACAGTCAGACCCTGTTGCTGAAGATACCACATACTTGTGTCATTGAAAGGGGGAAATCATGCTGGTGCTCAGCCAGAAGTTTCATCTCTCCTGACTAGCATGGATAGTGCTGGAAGAGACTATCCATACTACTAGAGAAGGAAGGCCATCATCAGTATCACCCAACTACCAACCCTTCGAACTGCAATGGCAACTTGCCTGCAAGATATGCCTGCCGGGGCAAAGGCGGCGCAGACGTTATGGGAGTCATGAATCACCTTCTGGGACTGAAGGCCTGCTCCATGAGCTGAAACTCACACATAGTACTATGGTGATATTTTATTTGTACTGAAATGTAATTTTAATTTCATGTTAATAAATAAAGTTGCCCTGGGGTCAGAGCTATTAGAGCCATAGCAAGAGCATGGTGGTTAGAATTGCTAGGTAGATTTCTGTGTGTTCAGGGATACAGCCAGTATTGGAGACATATGCCTTTAAGACCTGGAGGGCGGTACTTACAGGCAGTGATGAGGCAGTCATGTGGTTGGGTTTACAACCAATGAGAAGGCAGAACAGAAAGACTATTTAAACACAGACAAACAGGAAGTAGCTCTGGCGGGGAAGTTAGGAGCACTGCAGGAGGTAAGATTTTATCTCTGAGCTCTGACCTCTCGGCTTTCTCTTTTACATTGGCTCTGTGTTTCTTATTTTAATAAGACGATTGGTTACATCGTACTGCTAGTGAGGCCAAGAACCCGAGATTACATAAATCATGGGCCCGAGGGGAAAAGCTACTACTACAACTATCCTAAGTGAACACAGCAATGACCAACTCCTAATGATACGTGGCTATACCCATAGATCGGGGCACTGCTTAGTTCTCATTGGAGAAGCTTCTTCTTGAAGCAGGTGGCAATTAGCATAGAGACCCACAGATGGAGAACGTACAGAGAATGAGATACTTTGGAGCATTCATCCTATAACGGGATGTCTTTGTCATACACACTCCTTCCCTCAAGACTCAGGGGCCAAGGCAGAAGAGGGCATAGGAGGGATGTAAGAGCCAGATGTGGTAGGTAACTTCGAGGAAACAGTGCTTTCGGGACACAAAAGGGCTGATGCATGTGTGGACTCACAGAGAGTACGACAGCATGCGTAAGACCTACGCAAATTCAAGCCAGACAAAGGCCCGGCTCCAAGAAGAGGAAGTGAGCACTAAGTCCCACTCCTAACTAGTAAGCTATTTGCAATGGATCGCCGCTGGAAGAGGGAAAATCAGTTTTCTTCCATGGAGTGACACCAGGCACATCAACCACACTCCATAACAAGCCTCGTGCTCAGAAGTAACCGGCCAATAAAAGTCGGACTAGTGTTTTGTAAGCTTTGTTTGGGTTTTGCTTTTTTTTTTTTTAAGAGAGAGAAAGAATATGAGGTCGGGGGACAGGTCTTGGAGGACTTGGGGGAAGGAAATTAATGCATTCAAAACATGTTGTATGAAAGTTTTAAAAAATATAATAAAAAATCATAAATAAATATAAATAAGTGGATAAATAAATAGATAGGGCTTTAGGGGACTGGAGAGATTGCACAGTGGATAGAACATAAACTGCTCTTGCAGAGGACCCAAGTTCAGTTCCCAGCACGCACATGTCAGACATCTCACAACCACTTCTAACTCCAGCTCCAGGACATCCGATACCACTGGCCTCTGCGGGTACTAAGTTCACGTGCCCCAACTCTCATACAGCAATATATGTGTACACATAACTTTAAAAATAAGAATAAAATATTTAAAAGGGGAAAAAAGGTCATCCTTGCTATTTGATGGATGTTTTATCTGGTTAACTCATTCCAAGTCATGGAAATCATCCTGGACTCATCCTCAAAGAATCCCGAAAGCAACTGGAGGTCCTCATGGACTTGGGTTATAGATGAGTGCCCAGGAAAACAAAGGAGTGAGTAGCAGAAAACAAAGAAAGGAGGTGGAGATGGTGGGGTAGGAGAGGTCACCAGCAGCCATCCACATCAACAAGGACCTGGGCAGAAGCGGGATGTCTGGCCATCCATTTACCTGAGCATTAATCACCAAGGCCTCCTTGTGCTTAGAGGGCCAGCTCCAGGGACCCACCCCTCACCTCCACAGCAAATCACTTCTTGGCATCATGAATCTCAGACTGTTTGGCCAACAGCTGAGACTCCACATAGCATGGGCCTGTGCATAGTCCTTCTGTTCCTGACAATATCCTAGTTCCAGGTCAAAGCGGAAGCTCTCAAACCCGAGAGACCATCGAGCCTGGCACTCAGCCTTCCTGTGAATGGCCAGGCGCCCGTTCTCTTGGCTCTGATGACAGATACAGATGTCCCTCCTTCTGGACTGTCCACCAGCTTTCAGAAAAGGTGAAGAGGGCCCTGGGCTCACTCAGTCCCCGGACATGCACTCAGCCCTGAGCCCCGACTCCCTGTCTCGGCTCTACCCCATGACACATCATCTATCTCAAGACGCAGACCTGCTCAGCTGTGTGTTTCCAACCAAACAGAGCACAGCTTTCCCGTAGCCACCGATCCCTGCATGTTACTCTTCATCTTGTTAGCATAATGTGCAGCTTCATTAACCAGCCAGATGAATCATTTAGTAATGGGAGCTAATGAATTTAATTTTCTACTTTCTATTTTTTTATAATAAAACATAGTTACACAGTCCATTTGGAAGGCTCCAGGTTGCTTTTCAGAGTCCATGTTAGAGTACAAAATGGCAGACAGCGGGAGGGGGCGGGGTGCTTCCCACTCTCCATCTCACCTCCACCTTTGGAAGTTCCCGGGTCCTACACTCAGGGAGGCAATCTCTCCATCTACACAAGGAATAAGATAGGGCTGAAATGAGAATTCATCTCTCTTTCCACCCTAAGATGTGGCCATGATGGCAACCTTCCTAAATGGTCAGAGAGGCGGCATTACTCACAGAAAATACACAGTGGATGAAGTTACTAAGAAAGCATCATGGCATCGATTGGGTGGAGGGGCTCCCAAGGATCCTAGTCCCTTTCAAGTCAAATGAGCTGGGGGGGGGGGTCGCTGCACTTCCCTCTCAATACCCATCACTAGAAGATGGACCCCCAGTCTGCAATGGTCCAGTACTTGAACAAGGGAAGCAGCCCTCCTGCCCCACAGCCCAGATAGACAGAAGAGGCCACCTTGTGGCTTGACTATCCAGCACCTCATCCCCAAGGAGAAGAGCCTGGCTGCAAACTCGGATGCAGTTCATTTATTGTGAGTTTTCTTAGGTATATAAAAAGGAAGCAGGAATGATTCCTCTCTTCTGGCTTGAGACACATTTCATTCAGGACTCTGGGCAGATTGCTTGCAGATTAAGCTTGTTAATTTCCCTCACGGCCAACATTCTTCTCCACATCGCTGAAGCAAAAGCCACCAGCTCTTGTCTGAAATGGATGGGATGAAAAGGGCTGGATTGCCCCTTCCCTCCCCCCAGACAACAGTTACATTAACCACTTTGTCCTTTTAATTCATCTAATTACATGCAAGGAGAAAGCAGGCCGCCTTAGCAGGCTCCGCTCCTCGCCAGAGCCGGCTGCTGGGCCATTGCTCTAGGCTTTTTGTTGTCTTATTAGGGGTGCTTTTGTTCAGGGGGATGGTTAAAGCCATTTTCAGCAGCTAGCGAGATGAAGCCGCTTCAATAAGGACACAATGTACTTGTTTAAATTACCTTTCAAAATGCTCAAAACCATTAAGGGGGAGGTGCCGCAAATAAAAGTTGGACTTTTTGTTATAATGTTTTACCCTAATAACAGCTTTTATTTTATTATAATCCATTAGTTGACAATATTATTCTATAGATTATTAGGCAGCAATTTCGTTATTTTATCACACTTGCGGCACTCACTCACCGGGGCCAGAATCCACAAATCTCTGTATAATATGCTTTCAATTTTGTTAAAATCTCTATTTAACTGGTTTGGCTGCGGAACATCTTGGCAAATGTGTTTTTAATTTCATTCTAATTAACTTGACAGTTGACAGAACTCGATGGTGGCATGATGGTGTCCCCTTTTCAGGGTCCCTGCAGTTCCATTCCTAGGGGTCCCTCTCTCTCTCTCTCTCTCTCTCTCTCTCTCTCTCTCTCTTTCTCTCTCTCTCTCTTCCTCTCTCTCTCTCTCTCTCTGGTTCTGACAAGCAAGATATCAGAGCCAACATGGAGGAAAAGGTCTTTCATCTCTGTCAAAAGTATACGAAATTTTAAAAAAAAAAAAAAAGCAACCAATTTTTAAAAACCTGGCTTTCTTCCTTATCTGTTTAAAAAAAAGTCATTGGTTCTCTTGGGGTTCTCAAAACAATGGTTTGCACCTTAAAAATGAAAGCCTAAGATGTGGGTCCTAAAGGCTGAAATGAAGACAAAGCGAGCAGATGTAGGGGAAGAAGCCGTCAAAGCCAGCCCTGTCCCCAGCAGACGTGAGGAGGAGGCAGCCCTTCCCATGACATTTCACTGACACTCTAGGCTTTGGGGACTCGGCACTGATGGGAACGTCTCCGTCTTGTCCAGGAATTTCACTCTTGGAGACTTCACAGTGCCCCCTGCTTCTCTGACACCTCCCAGACTCCAGGCTTGTCCAGTCACCCCCCAACGCCGTGACCCGGAGCAATGCACAGGGCTACTAGTGTGCTGGGCCACAAAACCACGAGGGTCTTCTTCTTCTTCTTTTTTTTTCTTTTGAAAACGTGACCTGTCATGATATGGAGATTAAATGAATCTCCGTAAAACTACCCAACCTCCTCTGTGACTTTAACAGATGGGCCGCCATAAGATCTCTGGGTACCCGTTTCTCCCATCTGCATGTTCCGCTCTTTCTCCCGCTTCCTCCTTCTCCTTCCCTCCGTTTCTCCCCTTCCCTCCCACTCTCTCTCTCTCTCCTTCCTTTTATCCCTCTCCCCCTCCTTCCTCTTCTCTGATGTTGTGAATTTTGCCCATAACTGGAAATTCTCTGACTCCACATTTGTACTCTTCGTCCCGTTTCTGTTCAATGGTTAAGACTGTCCATCCCATCAGGATGCTCAGAGATGAATCACCAAATTCATCCACACTTAGTGACAAAAACTCATAGTTCAAGACTCAGAAACTTACGAAGATACTAGCCAACCGATGCAAACTGGCCACACAGCCATCTTGCCTTGCCTGACGCAGGCTCTTCCCAAAAGTTCCCTTGGAAAAAGTTCCAGGTTCTGATATAAAAATCAATAACAAATAAATACATCACTAGGGCCTCTTTTACAGTTGTCTGAATTTTGAATTTTTATTTTTATTTACAACCAGCTAATTGCTTACCATAAAGTAAGGCAAAAATTGGCATACTTATTGCTCTGTATTTTCAACCCTAGCAAACAAAATATAAATATCTGAGCCAAGGATTTTCAAATGAGAGGAACACTGCTCCCTGAAGATGATTTTGGTTGTCATGGTTGTGCTACCGGGTTCTTGTGGGTAGAGCCCAAGGGTACAGGAGTACACTCTATCCACACACAAAAACTGTATTATACAAACGGAAACAGCATCGGTGCCAAGTTGGCAGGCCACACCCTCACCTTATCTGGGAGCAAGGGCCAGGCAGAAAGCATCCACCTGAGCCGGGAGGAGGAAAGGCTAACTAATTTGAAGGGGGTACCTAAGGCGAGCCACCGATGACCTAACGTCCTAATGAAAACAAAATTTGAATTCACATGACTGAGATAGAATCTCTCTCTTTCCTCTCTGTCTCTCTCTTTGCCTCCCTTCCACCCCCCGCTCTTTTTTGCTCTCTCTTTCTCTCTTTCCCTGCCTGAAAACCATTTTACCTCATTTCTGCTTCAGCCAGGTGGCATTAGTAACTGCGAGGGCCTCCTTGGTTTGTTTGCTTTTCTCGCCAATGGGATCCAAGGAGATGCTCTATGGAAAGATCTCCTCTGGCACCCAAAACACAGGAGGTATCCCCCACTTGGTAGGTATGGCAATAAACCTGGGATATTGCTATGACGATGCTTTGGGGGTTTGGGGAAAGGCACATGAACCTCACGCTCTGGCAGCTTTATATAGATATAGATACATAGATATCAGAAACATGTCTTCTTGAGTATTTTAGGGACCTCACTGTTCCATTTGGATGTAAAATATCCCCCACAGGGTCACATGTTTGAACATTAGTCCTCAGCTGGTTGTGCTGTTGTTTGGAGAGAAGTTCTGGACCAGTTAGGAGGTGAGACTTAATGGGTCAATGGAGCGGGCTGGGAATCTGGCCTCGAGGTTCGTAGCCCAGCCTTGGCCCGATCCTCCCTAGGAGTCCTGTTCTGCTGAGCTGGGAGGAAATGAAGAATCCCAGCATCAGGTGTGGCACGGCCTGCCTCCACACCCCATGACGGATGGCATCCCCACAGACCTTCCCCCACTGAGTTGCTTCTTGTCGGGTTGCTGGGCTTCAGCTACGAGAAGAACGGTTGAGACACTCATACACATGTCCACAAGGAGAAAGCTAACACAACAACGAAAACTGGGTGGGGAAGGATGGAGAAGAGGTCCATGCAGAGGAGAATAAGAGATAATATAGAATAGCTCCTTTTTGGGCTCAAGGGATATACTCCCAGATCCCTGGTGGGCACCAGAAACCTCAGACAGTATGGAGTCCTATATGCACAATGCTTTTTCTATATATGTATGTTAATCACATCAAGAAATTAATGATAACAAAAATAGAACACATGGAATAATATACAGTCAAAGGAGTTACTGAAAAATTATGAATTGCTTGTTTCTAGAATTTTCCACTTAATATTTTTAGACTAATTTTGGAATATTCTTCAGGTCATTGAGACCATGGAACACAAAACCACAGAAAAGAGACTACTACAGAGAACGAGGTGGTCCCGTACTCCATAAGTGGACCGTGATGCTGAGTACAGAAAATCAGTCAAAGTACGTGACACTTACTTTCTGACCAGAGTCTGAAGTTGCTCTTGGTTGTGTTCAGGTCTCAACACTCCTTCCCATTCTTATTTGGGTGGCTTCTGTGTGTTCCACATGGGGAAGGCCGCCTGTATAAGAACATCTCAGAAAGATGGACAGTTCGTTTAAAAAAATAAATAAATAAGCTGGGCGGTGGTGGTATACCCCTTTAATCCCAGCACTCAGGAGGCAGAGGCAGGCAGATCTTGAGGCCAGCTTGGTCTACAGAGTTCCAGGACAGCCAGGGCTGTTACACAAAGAAACCCTGTCTTGATAAATTAAATAAATAAATAAATAAATAAATAAATAAATAAATAAATAAATCTTTTCTTTCAAATTAATTGCCAAAGAGAAGTAAAACGTTCTGATCTTTGTCATTGAAACTGTTCTCTGGCTTGTGAACATCTTCCAAGAATATGTATTTCCAGGGCTCCAAAATGCTCTAAATTTAACACTAGGCCCAATTAAGCTCCTGCCACCCAGAATGAACCATGCTAGAATGAAAGGGGGCGTGGTACACCCCCAGTTTATCTCGATGGCCATGCAGTTGTGGGCATGTGTCCCCTGCAACCCTGAAGTGCAGCCCCTAAAGAGGAGCCTTCCAAGTCACCCCTTCCATAAACTGGCCTACTGAGTCCCTTCTCTGTTGGGCCTCCATTTTTGCCAGGCCAAAATTAAGTTTTAGTAGGATGTTGTAGCCAGGCATATGTTTGACCATTGAGAATTCTGTGTGGCCATTAGGAAGAAAAGGAAAATCAATGGGGGTTCATTAAAGCAGCAGGCAGGCAGGCCCAGCCCTGCCTTAATTATGGTTTCAGTAGCATTTGCTTTAATTGGAAAGAATAAAAGAAGTGAAGTGGAGTGAATGAAGAAATTAGCATATCCATCACTGTTGTCACATCATACGCTGCCCTTAAAACAGGGTTCGCTCTTTCGCTCTGAGGCTGCTTGGAATTGGGGGGGGGGTGTCAATTAGCAATTCTCCTCCTCCACCGTCGGTGAGACTCTAATTAAAATCTTTCATAATCTCAGGAAAAAGTTTTTTTTTTTTGAAATCTGTCAGCTACACTAAATACACTTTGCAGCATATCAGTTAACGGCATTAGTTTGTGGTGATGTGACCGAGAACCCAGCTTGACAGGGACAGGCTGAGCCTTTCTGTCTGTGTGTTTAGGGTGGTTTCGAACCCTCTCTGAGCCCTCTCCCACTAAGAGAAGGAGCCCCAAGCACAGAATTCCTCTGAGGAGTGGAATTCAGCTCAACAGAACTCCAAGCAGCCACGCCCATGTGAAATATCAGACAGAGGGGCTCCCAAGGCCCTCTAAACTCCCATCATACAAACAGGAAGCCTGAGGCTCAGGTCACCTGATCAGGGTGAAGTGGGGCTTCCTTTTCAGACCAATCTCTTCTCTCTACTCTCCTGCAGCGTTTTACCTGCCAGCATCTCAGGAAAAGCCTTCTAACAGAAGAAAACACTTGGACAGGAATGAACTTTGTTCGCCAACACACGACCGGACCGTGTGACTCCATCACACGTCACACACTTAGCACTTTCCCGTGTCCCACCCCTCCATTGTCTTCCTTTGGAGATAATGAAAGAGTTAAAGTCAATCTACAGGGCTTGGGTAGGAGGCCATGGACAAGGGCGGGTATTCTTGTATTTTGAGGGAGGAACAGTGGACACTGGAAACAGAGTGGCCTTCCCATGGGCTTGGATTAAGAACAAATGTCAAGTGCTTATTAATTCTGTGGACCCCTCCACCGGCACAGGAGGAGGCACATAACAGGAGCTTCCCCTTCCCTCACTGACATTCTTCTGGTCCTGCTTTGCAGATCCAAAGAGTGGAATTAGGGAATTAGAGCAACAGCTTAGTCAGTCAAGGCCCTGAGTTCAGAGCCCCGGTACCCCCACACACACACACACACACCACAAAACATCATAGACGTGTGCCTATAATCCCAGTGCTGGTGGGAAGCAGGGACAGGAGGAACCTAGGGCCTTGCTAGCCAGCTACTCTTGCCAATTAATGAGCTCTGAACCCAGTGAGAGATGCTATTTATAATAATAATAATAGTAATAATAATAATAATGTAGACAGCAATTGAGGAAGACACTTGATGTCAACCTCTGGCCTTCACAGGCAAAACTCTCTCTCTCACATACACACACACACACACACACACACACACACACAACTCATAAACACTCTACACAGTTTAGAGGTTAGATTGCTTACCCAAGGCCCAGTAAGACACAAACTGGGATTAAGTCAAATTGGATGCTGAAGGTATATTTCCTCCTGCTTATGTGGCCCTCCCAAGGTAAAGGATTCATTCCAAGGTGGAAACAGAGGCCTGAGTACCAGGATCTAGGAGCTGGATTCCCAGTCAACACTTGGTTACGGTAGAAATACTCACAGCCTTGCCTGTGCGCCATAAGCCAGGTGAGGCCTTCTGAAAATGTATCCACTATCCAGACCAGGTGCTTCTGCCTAGAACAAGGAACAAGGGACATGTTCCTTGGACAGTAGTTCATTGTGCAGGTCCTAAGAAGGCACAGTGTCAGGGCATAGAGCCACCTCTGAGGTCAGGGGGAAGTGGCCGGGGAGGACAGAGAGACTGCCATGCAGAAAATTACAGGGCGGCACCAATTCACCGTCCCTTCACAAAGTGGTTACCAGGAAGCTTGTGATTGGCTTCTCAATAGAGCGTGACACGGTTCTGTCCTGAGTGAACCCTGAGGGTCACTGTGCATCGGGCCAGAGACATTGGAGTAATCAGCAGGTCTTCACAGAGCATAGTGGGGTCCCCCTGCTGAACAGGCCTCTGTCCTGTCCCTCCTTTCTAGGGAGGGGTGGAGAGCTGTACTTCACACCCAACTTCCAGAACAGCCCAGTTGAAAGGGTGGCTGGGAGGAGCAGAAGGAAGCCTTCACCTGACACCTGGGTCATCCCAGGAAGTGCAGAGAGGAGCTCACTCATGTTCCTGCCTCCAAATCACCTGTGAGGGGCACAGGGGCCAGCACTGACTCCCCAGTCCACAGCAGGAGAGCACCTAGCCCCCAAGCCTATGGAACCCCAATGGCCTCCAAGCTGGACATCCTGGTAAGGATCTGCTGTACAGTCACGAAGGCCACAGAAATATCAAGTACAGCCCTGGACTCCAGGAAGGATCCCACAGCCTACAAAAGAAAAGAGGCCCACAGCAGCTGTGTGTGGAGAGCGGGGAGGCAGAGGGCCCTACACTGACCAAGGGGTCTACCGTCCTGCAAGTAGCTACCCTTCCGTCCCTTCTAGTCTTCCCAACTCTCAAAAGTGGGAAAGGAGGCCTGGTTCATGAGGCCCTGAGAAACCCACGTCTACCCCAGGCCTCAGTTCCCTTGCCTCAATAACACCCCTCTTATCTACCACCCAAAGGAAGACATCATCTGCCCTGGGAGCTGGGACACACATTAATCCTGTCACCTCAGATCAGTGCACCACAAACAAGGAAGGAAAGAAACCAAAACCAAGACATGGAAGGCCAGTTTAGGATATAGTGGGGTGCTCAAAAGCAGAGCCAGGGCTGGGGTCTAGTTCCATGTTAGTGTATTTACCTTGTGTGAATGAAGCCTTGGAGTCAATTCTTAGCATTGAAATAGAAGGTAGGAAGGAAGGAATGGAGGGGAGGGCGGACGGACAGACAGACGGATGGAGGAAAGGGGGAAAAAGAGGAAAAAGAAAAGAGGGAAAGAAAGAAAGGAAGGAAGGAAGGAAGGAAGGAAGGAAGGAAGGAAGGAAGGAAAAAAGGAAGGAAGGAAGGAAGGAAGGAAGGAAGGAAGGAAGGAAGGAAGGAAGGAAGGAAGGAAGGAAGGGGAAACGAGGGAGGGGAGGGGAGGGGAGGGAAGGGGAGGGGAGGGAGGGGAGGGAAGGGAAGGGAAGGGAAGGGAAGGGAAGGGAAGGGAAGGGAAGGACCCACTAGAGTCAGGAGTAGAAAGATGGCCAATGTTATGATGTTATGGCTTGAATGTAGTATGTCCACACAGGCTCATGTGTTTGAACACCTGGTCCCCAGTTGGTGATGCTGCTTTGAGACATTGTAGATGGAGCATTTGGACATGAGGTCTGCTGGTAGATCCATGTAGGCTACTAGAATGGATCTGGAAGGTTTATATCCCAACTTCGCCTCCAGCCAGAACCCTCTACATCCTGGTCCCCTAAGATCTGAACAAAAAGCATCATAAGCTCCCTCTGCTGTGGACTGAATCCCTCCAGACTCTCCAGTCACCATGGCCTCACCACCAAACACAGAAAAACCCAAGCACTACCTGCCTTTCGACCCCCACATTCAGTTAGTTCTCCGGCAGTTTTGTCTGAGCACGATGGCACCAATGCTCTCCTCTGGAAAAGCAGTGTGGCTAATGGTTATGTCCACAGGCTTTGGATTCTGTCAGAACTCCCACTCAAACCCAGTCTCAGCGTCTCCAAGATCACAGGTAAAAGAGTCCACGGTGCTTCGTGCTCCACTGTGTCATCCACAAGGCAGGGTGAGCAATAGGCCCTTATTGGGTATCTGCAGGAATCACTGAGGGTCTGTGTGGTAGTTACAATGCAGGTGTTGACACTCAGGCCTTGGGCAGCCTGGGATGGCACTGGTGGTCTGGGATGAGAGAGGATTCCCGACTGGGGAAAAAGACACATTAGGGAGCTGGGGAGATGGCTCTGTCGGGAAAGTGTTCTGGAAGCCTGAGGACATGCATCTGACACCCAGAACTCACATTTTTTAAAAGCTGAAGAAGAAAAGAAAAGGCCTGGGCATGGTGGTACATGGCTTTAGTCCCAGCACTTAGGAGGCAGCCTGGGTTACATAGTAAAACAAAGACAAAACTATGTGCAATAGCCTGCCCTTATAATCCCAGGACTCAAGAGGAAGAGCTAGGTGGATCCTTGCAGCTTGCTGGCAGATGGTCTAGCATCCTGGCAGAGGTCCAGGCCAGTGAGAGAGCTTGGCTCAAAAAACAAAGGTGTCTGAGGAGTGAAACCCAAGTTTAACCTCTATACACACACACACACACACACACACACACACACACACACACACACACACACACACACACACACACACACACACACACACACACACGACCCAGTAAGCTTTTCACTGGACACATGGACACACCTGTCCAAGTGTCCTTGTCCCATAGCCCGTGACCTGACAAGTCCCTTCTCTGGACCCCAGCTTACCATCCCTGAAAGGTAAGATGTGGTTTACCAAAGACAAGGGGTAAAAGGCAGGGCGTCCCTGCCAGGTCTGAAACTCTCTTCTACAGTTAGAGAGCCACTGGAGCCAGACTAGGGTATGGGGAAGGGTCCTCTGAGTTCAGCAGTGTCACCTGCTTTTAAAGTGATGGTGCCTGCCTCCTGGAGCTACGTGGTGGCCTTTCGGATGAATGGTCGAGGGTCTTGGAGAATGGACCCATCTCATTGCAGCTGAAATGCACCATTAGCTAAGACCAGCACACCCTCCCCTGTTCGTAGCTCAGCCAGGGCACGCATCACCCAGGCAGTAATTAGAGGGGGGAGGAATATCCTTCAGGCAGCTTAGCTGCAGAAAAGCATTTCCATTGAAAATATACATTTGTAATTGTAAATGGAAAGATTACCTGTAATAGCGGTAACAGAGCCATTTCCTAATAAGATGAACACTATAGCTGATGAACGAGGCATCTGTATAGAGCTACGTACACCATTTCTGTACCGCAGGCTGCCAATTTGTTTCCGTGGTGAAAAGCGTGATTTAGTGTTTGTAGCATTACCATCTGTTGTCGTTATTACAGAAATTATATATAAACCAGTTAGTAAACACTTTGCCGCATTGTCTGTTGTTTTGATAATCACCCATAATAACATCTAGCATCAATATGGTCTTTAAACCCGATTTGGGAGTTAATGGAATAAGAGGAGGCAGTCTGTATATGCACCGGGGTAATGTCATTAGGAATGTTTGTGAAGAACAAATTAAATCAGTTGTAAATTGTGCTCTCAAGTCAGCCAGAAAACCAGTCTTGTTCAGGAGAAGGGATTTATATTTTAACCTTGTGCAGAAAATGCACTTACACAGATTAAAATAAAATAGGGACTTCGCCGATGGATGGAAGTGGTAATTGCCAGGGCCTTAATGGTTTCCTGTTGGCTGTGTCCTGCAGTGGGCACAGCTATTTTAAAAGTTAACCGGCACTCGGGGTCATACTTTCACTGATTCAATCATTAAACCAGGCTAGACATGTCACTAAATGGCTGATTATTCAAATGATGAGCCTGCTCCATGGTTCCCCGGTGTCGTCTTTTGAACATGGGGATTTTCAGGGATGATTCTCATAAAATCAAGATGAGTTGGATTCAAGTATGAGTCAATGGTAGCACTGGACTGGGGCCTGGCCCATCCGGGACAGCTGCAGGAGGCCCCGCCCGCTTTCTCAGAAAAATGGGAATAGGGTGGGCAGCTGCAATGCTACACCTTGGCCTTGCACGTCTGCACGGTCCTGGAACAATACTATTTTGCAGGCATGTCCAAAGGGGACCTAGGCTTAGACAAAGAGGTCACTTGGGGAAGGAAGCAGAGAAGGTGTCTGGGAGCCAGGCTGTTATCCTGTCTTCCCAATTCTATAGCCAGGGGGTGATGAAGAAGAAAGGACCCAGGCTTGTCTCTGGAGCCTCTGTCCCTGACTGATCCACCTCCTCATACCTAGGGGACATTTTCAAGGCCTTCTCTTCTGTACCTTCGTGATACCCCTGACAGGATTTCTTAGAGCCTCCATCTTGCAGGTAAGCATGCTAAACCTTAAAGCAGTCAGGCACTTGTGAGTGAGGCCATACCCTGGCAGGAGGCCCACCCAGAGTCAGCACAGTCTCCCCAGCAGGGCTGGAAATCTTCCAGTAAACACTGAGCCCCTGGGCGGCTGGGGAAACAGCAGCCATTGACTGACAGAGAAGGCACTGCAAAGTCAAAAAGGTCCTGTGCTGGGTGGCTGGGTGGTGCTGGGATCGGGGGTGCAAGGGGAATGGGGCGGGAGGGGGGGGGTTGCAAATCAAGAGTCAGCCTGGTGAGCAAGGGGCCCTAGAAATTGCAGAAGCTGCTTTGGGGCGAGCTGGGAACAGAGCAAAGGACACCTCACGAATGCTACCTCTGCACCCCACAGATGGGTTTAAAAGTGGTACCCAAGGCCATGAAGAGTTGGCTATCTACTGACTTGCCTGACATCAAGGCCTCTGGCCGCAGTTAGGTGGGATGAAGAGTCTAGTCAGTGCACTGTTTCCTGGAGAGCCGGCTTGCATCTCTCTGATGGTTTCCAAGGGCACAATTAAGACCTCATTTTTCTTTTATTTTACTGTTTACGTGTAAAAATATAATTAGCCCATCAAATCCACAGTACAAAATGTCTTTGGCTTAAAGGAAATGTTTTAAAAAGGAGCCTAACTAGGTGCTGGAAGATGGCTGAGCAGTTAAAAGAGCATACTGTTCTTGCACAGGACCCAAGTGCAGTTTCCAATACCTGTATCAGGAGGTGCACAACTCCAGGTCCGGGGAACCCAACTCCCTCTTCTGGCCTCCTCAAGCACCTGCTCTCATGTGCACAGACATGTACAATTACGCAAAAAATTTTAAAGTATATGGGGGAGCTAACTAAAACTAGCAAGAATGAGTCTGAGTCTGAGGGTGTAGTTCAGTTGGTAGATTGCTTGCTTCGCATGCCTGAGACCCTGGGTTCAGTCCTCAGCACTGCATAAAAAAATCAGGCATGATGACACTCTTCTGTAATCCTTGGGAGGTGGAGGCAGGAGAATCAGCAATCCAAGATTAATTTTGGTTACATAATGAATTTCAAAGACAGCCTGAGATCCCATCTCAAAAATAAATACATTTAGCCAGATCATTTTAAGTAACGTATGTAAGTGGGCATTAACCTAGATGGTGTGAAGATACGGTCAAAATCATACAGAGGATGGCTAGTCTGGGGTCTGGAAGAAGAACATCTTGCTTCAAATTACCAAAAGTGATGTTGGATCCACCTCAGCATTTCCAGCTATTCCCTTGTGTGCTACCAGAGACACATGTGCCTTCTTGGACAGGGCTGGGGGGGAAAGCAAATGACTGCCAGGTCCCCGCAGCTCCAGTGATACTCAACAAAGGGACCCAAAGCAAAAGACCCACTCAGCTCACGGCTTTCTGGATGTCATCTCACGACTTGTTATCCTGTTTCCAGGACATAACAACCACCCATTGCAACACACAAGAGCAAGGGGCCCGCCACCCTAAGGCCAGGATACCAGTCCCCCTGGGTAAAGTTTGCTTTTCGCAAAAACCTCACAACTAGTCCTTAAGGCCAGTGACATTATTGTCACCCAACAGAATCTAAGGCACAGAGAGGCCTTTCCCTTCCTTGCTCAGCTAGACAGCTGCAAGAGTCAGAGCAGGAGGCCAAGAAGTCTGAGACCCATGGGTCTTCCAACTATGGCCCCAGGGCCAAAGCCAGTCTGTTGCAAGTTTTGTTAACGTCTGGTGAACTGAAAGTTGAGTTTATTGTTGTAGGTGGCTGCAAGCCGGGGTGGGGCGTGAAGAGGGGGGGATAGACAGGAGTAGAACATTTTGTGACTGTAAAACATACATCAAAATGAAATGTTTACATCTATAATCTATAAATAAAGTTTTATTAGAATACAACAGCTCTCATTCATTTGCACACAACCCAGGGCTGCTTTCTTCAGAGTTAATTGGGTGACTATAGGCATTTCTTACATGTTCCTTACAAAGCACAGGAGGCAGAGAAGAATCTTTGTCTGTGGAGTTTCCCAGAAGAAGAAAAAAGAGAGAGAGAGAAGGAGCGGGGAAAGAGGAGAGAGAAAAATAAGAAAGAAAAGGCAGAGCCACAGTGGCGGGAAGGCTGGATAGAGATGTGCAATTCCCGGTACTAAATGTGCGGAGATAAGGAACAGGGCAGCTAGGTCCGTCTTCCTCCTGGGTGACAGTCATGGGGGAGGAAATCCTTCCCCAAGTGACAACCAGGAAAGGCACGCTCTGAGATTGGAGACCTGTAGAAATGGTTCAGGTGCTTGAGTGTTTTTCATAAAATCGAGTAATTATTTTAATTAAAAATCTTTAAAATATTAATGGGGGGATTCAAAGCAGAGTTAATCATAGCGACTTCCCTCATCACATGTATTAAGAGTCTGTCAGTGCTCCATTCAAGAAACGCTGCTTTCTGGGGGGTTATAATTCAACCAAATAAACTGGCCACAGCCTGGAGCTTGACATGCAAGTTTACAGGGCAGGAATTAATGATTTAATTGATTTGAATATTTCAGACTTATACATAGAGGGGAGAAATTCCTATTGCACCATTCAAGGAGGGTTGGTTGAAGATGAGTGGCCATTGTTCCCCCTTATTAAAGCCCCCCACTATCTGTCATAACGGTTCAAAAACAGACCTGGATGTAGCTTGCACCCAGAAGGTTCTAAACGCCTTACTTATCTCTTAAATTCCTGCCTAAGTTCTCCCTCAAATGAGCTTCATTAATCTGGAAATGGGAGGCTTTTGCCTGTTCCTGTGAATGTGTTTAAAATAAGCCTTTTCATTTTGGTTACTTCAATGTACAACCAGTGGCAATCACAGACTTACCTTCCCGACTGAAATCTGATCATTAAACCAACTTCACTATTAGGGGAATATCTGGCTGGAAAAAAAAAATGCATTTTATCCCCGAAGAATATGCCATATTAGTGAGAAAATTACTCTAAATGGGAACAAAGCTGACAACTGCTGCTTGCGGACTAATGGCCTAGTGTATATATCGTACCCAAAAAGCATGTCATCACAGGCTGTTGAGCAGATCACAGGCGTCGGGTTCTGGTTGGCACAAATGGGACATTAGGGATGTTGGAAAGGTTTTAGGGATTTGGGTGGGTTTATCTTCCCTCTCCCTCTTTTACTTAGAGGCGCCGGATGCAGCCCCAGCAACACCCTCGAGTCCGGGAGAGCTTGCTGGTCTCTGCCCTGTGCCGACATGGCCGCCAGCAGCTTCCTGCTCTCGCCTCCCGCTCCTGTGTGGGATTATTCAGCAGCCATTTAATGCAAAATTGCATCCGGTGAATGGCAGCGTATTTTCTCACCCACCGCAGAGTTGTTCAACTCAACCTATTTAGGGACTTGGAGGATGCCCCTGGGCCCCCCAGACAACAGGAGATGTTAGGGCAATGACTCCTTTGGAAGAGAGAAAAATTGTATTATTGAGCTGCACAGCGGAAGCAGCGCTGGAAGGGGGAAGAAGGGAGAAGGGCCCTAAGAAGTCCTCGAGATCAAAATGCGAGCGCTGTAATAAGAGCGGAAAAATTGCGTTTGTTTCATTTCCAGCCCTTGATACTGTCTTCTTCAGGCGAACAGATTCAAATTTGTGGCCATTTTCTGCTCTTATTAAGGGGAAAGTGGCATCAATTTTAATAACGTCGAACACGCGTTAATAGAATGCATTTTCCAGCCACCTACAAACAGAGTGGAGTCATGTCTGCGGCTCAGCACACTCAAATAAAAGGCCCCTCATGCTCTGTCGCCTGGTACAGGACCTGGAAAGGGTGGGGCAGGAACAATAGTGACCATTAGAATTTTATTCTTCTCCTCATGAGTTTCCTCAGATCTCCTAATTCAGATATTATTTTCCATCCATTTTTTTTATATTAGCACATAATTCACTTACTGCTTCTTTTGAAACATTTGGTGATAGGATGACTCCCATGAAGAGGCATGCCAAGAACATAGAAATGGATTGGTGATGCCCGTGAACACTGGGACAGTCTTCACAGTGGACTCAAAAGGCAGATAAGCACACTGGAACAAAATGCCGCAGAACAGACACCGTGTGTGTGTGTGTGTGTGTGTGTGTGTGTGTGTGTGTGTGTGTGTGTGTGAGAGAGAGAGAGAGAGAGAGAGAGAGAGAGAGAGAGAGAAGAGAGAGAGGGAGGGAGGGAGGGAGGGAGGGAGGGAGGGAGGGAGGGAGGGAATCAGCGGAGACAGACAGACAGGGACAGCTTCCACCTAACGTTTTGGTCATGTAGAGCCTCAAGCAGAACCAGCCAGTGCATCCAAGAATGCAGCGTAGCACTTCTGTCCTCCCCTTCCACACACAGCTCCCGGTGCCCCAACCCAGCATTTGCCTGTGTCTGCTCTGAAGATGCAGACTAATGTCAGGTACTTCTAAGTCAGAGCTGCACATCCCTCATGGCCATGTAAAGAAAGGGTGTGTGTGTGTGTGTGTGTGTGTGTGTGTGTGTGTGTGTGTGTGTATTTTTGAATCAGGATGTCATGTAGCCCAGGCTGGCCTGGAACTTATTATGTAGCCGAGGATGATTTTGAACTTTTGATCCTCCAGCTTCCGCTTCCCAAATACTAGGATTACAGATGTGTCCCATGGTTGTGGTTAATCTTGGTTGTTAACTTGTTGCCATTGGGAAGAGGGACCTTCACTTGAAGGATTGCCTCCATTCGATTGCCTGTGGGTCATTGTCTTAATTGCTAACTGGTGTAGAAAGGCCCAGCCCACTGTGGATGGTGCCGTTCCTATACAGGTGGGCCTGGACTGTACAAGAAAGGCATCTGAGAGCAAGCCAGTAAGCAGGGCTCCTCTGTGGTTTGTTTCAAATTCTTGCCTTAAGTTTCTGCCTTGGCGTCCCTCAATAGCTGACTACAACCTGTAAGTTAAAATAAACCCTCTACTCCCCCAGGTTTGCTTTTGGTCATGATGTTTATCACAGCAACATCTAGTTTAACATGAACTAAAATGAGAACCATGTCCAGTTTATGTAATACCAGGGATGGACCCCAGGTCTTTATGTATGCTGGTAAGCATTTTACCAACTGAGCTACATTCCCTAGCTCCCTAGCCTGTAATTTTTTTTAAGCAGAAGTTTCAGGGCTGGAGACATGATTCAATGGTTAAGAGTATTTAACATGCAAACTTGAAGAGCAAAGTTCAAAGCCCAGCACCCCACTAGTAAAAAGAACTGCATGGCTCCTTGTACTTCTGTAAGGCCAGCATTAAGGTGCATGAGACAGGAGAATTGCTGGTCACCAGTCTAGCCAGAGAGAGAGAGAGAGAGAGAGAGAGAGAGAGAGAACTCTCCAGGTTGAGCACTCTCCAGGTTGAGCAGGAGATTCTTTCTCCAAGGAGGAAGAAGGCAGACAGTGATAAAAAGACACCTCAAACCCTTTTCTGGCCTCCAGATGAGCACAGGTGTGTATACCACACACATATGCACATATACCGCACATATATAAGCACAGACTGACTCACACATAGAAACACACTGCATACTCATGCACATGGCAGGGAACAGAAGCGTCATTTATCTTGAGAAGTCTTTAAACAAGAAAGATATGCAGCACCATGCAATATTTAAGCAGGCAGAAATAAATAGTAATTACTTCAGGCACATTCCTGAAGCAATGCTGTTCTGGGCACTGCAGAAGCTCAAGAAGGACCTCTCCGGTCCTGGGTCCATCTAGTCCAAAACAATCAGATCTATAGATCTGTGTCTTGCCTGGTTTGTGGCCTAACTAGAGCCATGACTGGACCATTGACCATAAAACATAGTCATGATACTATCTATATAACCACAAACATGGTTATCATTGTGTGCCATGCACAGCACTTCAAGCTTCACACAGGCACTTTGAAACAATCTCCCAATTCACTGGCCAAAAAAAAAGTCTGAGGCTCATTTGATCATTTGCTCAAGGCCACAATCAAAGATAGAGCCCCTCCCCCATTAGATTCAAACCCAGCTCCATATGTTTCCAAAGCTAGATCCTCCCACCATTGAGGTTCTGCAAAAGGAAAGTATGAAGGAATGTGGTGCACCTCTCCCTCTGCTTGAGAATCTCCAACTCATCCTTAATCTATGACGTCATGTCTCTCTCTGGCTGCTTCCATCTGGTAGCTTGGTTGGTGTCTCTCACGGTGTACTCACTAGGTCCCATCACCTGTGTCAGTAGTCAGCATCAGGACCAGGCCCCCAACAGGTGCCCTGACAATATCAGTTGAATGAGGGCAATGCTGCCAGTCCCGAGCTCTGATGCCACTCCCTTCTGATGATGCTGGTCATCAACCTCCCACTCATACTAGTCGAGTGCACACAGATAAGAATCTAAAGGGTGCCCAGCAGAGCCTGTGATTTCTGATTCCAGCCAGACTTCCAGCACCAGGAGTTGTGAGAGGCTCCCTGTTATCTTCCACTCACAACCCAGTTCTTCAGGAGACACAAAGCGTAGGCCACTGTATTGCATCACTGTGTATGATCACTGGAAACATCGCCCCATGCCATCTCCTCCCCCTCCCTTCCATTTGCCCACACACCCAGCTACTGAACCCTCAATCCTTCCCACCTGTGTACCCAACCCAGAAGGGGCAGCATCGGGCCATCGAGAGAGGGCTTACTTGGAGCCTATAGCTGGACATCTGCAGCAGGCAGGCTTGCACTGTTGGGGTGGTCTTGGAGCACGTGAAGGTCCTCCGCTCAGCGATCTCTTGCTCTGTCTCTAGGGTCATTACCAAATGAGCCTTTGCCGTGCTGACTTTGGGAGGGGCCCAGGAGTTCCCAAGCAGTATGTGTTGTTCCAGGGTTTGCTGGAAGGGTTACTTTGCAAGTAGAAAACACCATCTTTCCACTAATGAAACCTAACCAGCAATAAGGGCAACGTAATGGCACAACTTTGGGCTGTTGAGCTATTAAAAAGGGAAGATTTGAGAAAAATAATCTCTTCTTGGTTTTCCAGAAAACCATATTGTTACTATCTGTAATAATCACACCATCTTGGGAAAATTCCAGCTGGAAAAAATATTGAAATGTCTATTTTTTCATCAGAGATGAGGAAATGGGAGAATCCTGACAATATGAAATTCTAATGTCAGTATCTCACCAATCTGGATGAAATTCAATAAAGATATTTATATTAAGACTCCAATGATACAATGGACTCCTTTTTATCCCCAATAATTCAGAATTCTTTAAATTAGTCCACCCTGGGGATGAAGAAATGGCTCAGGAGTTAAGAGGACTTGTTGCTCTCGCAGAGGACCCAGGTTTAGCTCTCAGCCCCCACATGACATCTTAAACTCCAGCTCTTGGGGATCCAACACCCTCTTCTGACCTCTGTAGGCACTGTACCCATGTGCTACACATATACACATAGAGGCACACACATAAAATAAAAATAAATAATAACTCAAAAAAATCTTAAATTTGATCATCCCCCCATTCATCATTATTACTAATGATTTTGAATGTGGATTTTTTTAACCTGTTATTTATCAAATGTCAACACATACCAGCACTGGTTTTATCGTGTAAATGAACATGATTTGACTTATTCATCCAAATCCCTGAATTAGCCCATACATACATAGCCCTACATCTCAGAGCCTTCAAAATACCCATCCTTTGAAGTCCTCTTCTTTTTATTAAGGTCTCTAGTCCAAGCAAATAATCTGAAATCTTAAGATGCTTTATTTATGAAATTGGTCAGTCGAAGGCTATTTACAGCAATAACAACATATGCACACAAAACATGAAACAACACAGAGGCACAATAACTGAGAAAGGTTTAGGTGATCTGTGGTATATACACATAAAGAAATACAATAGGGTAAAAATGCTCATAACCCTGTGAAAACTGGTACTGGACAAAAGGCATAGTTCAATATTTTAAAAGATTAAATGTATGTATTATAAACACAGATATAAGAAAAAAGAAAGAAATGCCTTAAAATCTTAGCTGACTTTCCCCCAAGTAATCCCTTTTTTTTTATTATTTCCTTTTTTTTTTACATTTATGATATTTATTGATTTAGAGTGTGTGTGTGTGTGTGTGTGTGTGTGTGTGTGTGTGTGTGTGTGTGTGTGTGTTGCGTGCATTTGTCATGGCATGAGGTCATGGTCAAAGAGGGTCAAACACATGTGCCCCCAGCACAGAGTCAGTACTTAATGATGCTGACCATCAACTTATTTGAGTTTTTAATCTACAGATGGATACCAATAAAGACACAGATGCTTTCTGATTTTGCTCTCTATAGAAAGATATATGGTGGTGTTAAGGAGCTGAGTTTTTTATTTTTATTTTTTATTTTTTGCAGGTTAAATGTGCCTCATAAATGTGTTATGGGTTACTTAAAGGCAAATGTGTGATAAAAAAAAATACAAGAGTTATTCCTGAGCCAGTATTATAAAACAAATACTTTAATAAGAACATGAGAATATGAATAAGAAGGAGGAGGAGGAGAAAGGGAGAGGAAAGAAATCACCCGCAGGTCTCTGGGGCATCGAGATGGCTCACGGTGAAGGAGTCAGCACTGCAAGACCGGAGAGCTCAGTGTCATCCTCAGAACCCACGTGAGGAGAGAGTCAAGAAACTGACTCCACAAAGGCGTCCTCTGACCTCCACGTACATTGTGGCATGCCCACCCAAATCCATACATCATGCACGAACACACTCATAATAAAAAAAATAATAATAAGTTTTATAGAAGGAATAGCAGGGTCTAGATAGGTGAACCAAGTTTGGTTCCTGGACCCTCCTTCTGGCCTCAGCACACGGCATCCACACCCAGCCACACATGGCATCCGCCCACACGAACACATACATATACACATAAATAAATATTTAAAAATAAATCTTTTTTTTTTAAAGAAGGAAATAGCAATTCTGGATAGCTGAAACAGTGTGAACCTGTGCCCTTCAGCAGAATACACACTACTTCCCCACCCCACCCCAGCACTAGGAGTTGAACCTGCGGCCTTGCACATGCTCAATCCGTACCGCAAGTCTCATGATCATGTTCCTGACAACCTGATTTCTCAGGACCTTAGGCAAGGAGCCCCACACAAGCAGCAGCCACAAAACTTAGCCAGACCAGAGGTGGCTTAGCCATCCAAGGCAGAGGACAGGGACAACAGGAATAAAGGGGATCATACATCCATCCTAAGGACATGGCACTTCCTGCCTGGTCAGAGAATGTTCCAGAAACCCTGAACACTGTGTTCTTTTAAGTCTCATGTTAAGGGATTGATTGGTTAAGTTAACCATTTACCAAACTCTCTCCTAGAACAGGAGCTAGATAGAATGAGATCCAGGAAGGGTTGTTTTGCATTTTTATCAAGTATATTTTACATATAATAAAATATGCCCTTGTTAAGCCTACCATTGAAAAAATTTCAATAAATGTACACACATGACCACTGTCAAAGTATAGGATATTTTCATTCCCTCAGAATTTTTCGGTTAGTCCCGACCTGTTCTCCACCCCTACACTAGACAACAATCGGTATGTGTCTGTCCTTGTCTACAAATTTTGACTATTGTAAGTGGATTCACGTATCAAGTACTATTCATTTGCATGTGGCTTCTTTGGCTCAGCATCGCTCATGTGGTATACATCAGCAGCTTGTTCCTGCTTGTGACTGAACAGTGGTTCTTTGTGTGGATATAGCACAATTTGCTTATTCATTTACCTTCAATGCACATTGGAACCCATTATCAAAACACTTCTGTGAATGTTTTTCTTAAGATTTATTTTATTTTTAATTATGTGTGTGGTGGGGGGTTAGAAGGTCATCAAGTAAACGTATGTTTAAAGAAAAATTTCCAAGCAGACATAAAGGTCTGATAACATGTACGAACTCACAGAGACTGTGACAGCACTCACAAGACCTGAGTACAAGTTCAAACCAGACAAAATCCCAGCACTGAGAAGGGGAAGTGGACACAAAGTCCCAGCCCTAAGCAAGCAGCTGTTTGCCATTGATACATGGACAATCAGTTTGCACCAGGGCAGGCCGCATGCTCAAGCCAACATAAGCTGAACTCCACATCTGTTTGTTTGCTGTGCAGTTGTTTTTTTTTGTTTTGTTTTGTTTTGTTTAGGTATTCTTTGTCTTACCAGCCTTTTGATTGTTCTGATCTTTTGGGTTTTGGGGGGTGGGTCAAAAGAGAGAGCAAGATCTAGAAGTTGTTAGAGAAAGGGAAAGAATATGATCAAAATACAGTGCATGCAAAATTTCATTTAACTAAAAAAAAATGGAGGAAAAATAAAGGGGAATAATTATTTAAAACATCCATTCCCATACAATAAATACAACTTCACTGGGGGGAAAATATGTTTTATAAGAAATTTGCGTGGTTTTTTTTTCAAGCCGCCAGCAACATGTAAGATTCCAGTTGCTTCTGCACTGGCACTAATATTTGATGTTGTCTGCCTTTCTGTGACCACTTTAGTGTGCAAGAGACCATCTAATTGTGACTTTGATCTGCTGACTTGATGTTGAGCATCTGACATCCTTACTAACCATTTGTTTAGCTTCTTTTATAAAATCTTTCCAGACATGTTTGTCAGAGGTAGATAACGGCTCAGTAGATAAAGCCTTTGGCCCTGAAGCACAAGGCCTAGAGTTTGGATCCCTAGGACCCGGTATGTGCATCTAAACCCACACACACACCACAATGACACGTATGTAGAACAGTTTGTCTTCTTACTGGGCTATAAGAGCTCTTTGTACTACTGGATGTGAGGCCTTTGTCTCTGAATATAAGAACATAATATACACAAACACACCATAACAACATGTGACTATTACACTTGAAGATCTGGTGTGTGATCTAGGAAATTGTACCTAGTTTCAAGTCACAAAGATTTTCTTTCTCTTTTTCTAGACATTTCATAGTTTTAACTTTTCTAATTAGGTTTATGACCTGCCTTGAGATATCATCTTTGTGTGGTATGTACTCATATTCAAAGGTTATATTTTCCTTAGGATATCAAGTTGTTTCATTACAACTTGTTGAGATCATTATCATTACCCCCACTGAACCATTTTGGATCTCTGTCACATATCAGTTGTCCATGTGTGTACATGGGTGTGCCTCTTAACTCTGTGCTGCTCCCCTGATGCAGGTCTCTACTCAAGTCCTGCATTCTCTTAGTTACTATAAGCTTAGAGTAAGTCCTGAAATTAGAGTCTGTAAGTTCTACAGTCTTGTGTGTACATATATGCATTGTACATGTGTGCATGCACATCTTTGTGTTATATGCATGTATATGTTTACAGTTTGATTATCACTTTCTATCAAAAGGAAGGTCCGTGAGATTTCTGTTTGTGATCCCACTGAGCTGGTTGGTAGCTGGGGGATGAACTGACATCTTAACAAAATGGAGTTTTCCAATCCATGAGCATGGTATAGCTCTCCGCATAGAATTAGTTTCTCAACATTTGAGGTTTTCAGTAACTTTTACATGTGTTTCGTATTTGTCCCTGAGTATGTAATAACAGAGGTTTTTTACTTAACTTACCATTGCTCATCACCAGGGTATAGAAACTCAATTGCTTTTTGAATATGGACCTTGTTCCTTCAGCCACACTATTAGTTCTAATGGTTAGTTCTTTGGCAGTTCCCTGGGATTTTCTGTATCATTGCATCTGCTAACAATACAGTTTTACTTCTTGCTTCACACTGTAGTGCTTTTTATTTCTTTTTATTGTCTTATTGTACTAGCTACAAAGTCCATTATGATTCTGAATAGGAGTGGTGGAGCAAACACCCTTGCTTTGCTCCTGGTTTTGCAAGAAAATTGTTCAGCATTCATCATGATGAATCATGTTAAATGCAGGGGTTTCACAGAGGCCTTTGAACAAATTCAGGGAAGGAGCCATCTATTCCTAGTTCACTGTGAAGTGGTTGTTGCTATTGTTTTTAATCATACACGGGTATCAATTTTTTTCAGTATTTTTACTGCATCTGATAAAAGGACTACACTGTTTTTCTACTTATTTTTCAGTCAAAATGTTGATTTATGTTGATTGCTTTTTAATGTTTAACGAACCTCCTATTCCTGGGAGGAGCCCCACTCAGTTACATCATATTATCCTCTTGGATAGATTGATCTATTCAAGTTGCTAATACTTGATTAAATATTATTGCAATTATATTATGGAAATGAACCTTTTTTATTTGCATTTTTAATGCCTTACTCTGGTTTCATGTCGAGGTAATGCTGTCCTCTCAGGAGAGAAATCTGGATAGTGGAGGCATTAAGCAGGGCAAGGAACAAGGAGAAATGAGCTCTTTGTAGAATAAGGAGAACAATTGATCTGAAGTATATGAAACTATCACAGGGCTTAGTTACAGCTTTGGTTACAATCAGAAGACACTAGTGAGTGTTTTACTTAAGGCAAATGTTTGTGCCAGTGATATGGCTTATCAGGTAAAGCTTCTCACAAGTTGTACTTTGACCTACACTCTTGAACCATGGCAGATATGTATACACACACACACACACACACACACACACACACACACACACACACACACACGGAGGGAGGGAGGGAGGGAGGGAGAGAGGGAGAGAGAGAATGCACTATATTTAAATGTAATTTTAAAATTTTTAAATGCTAAATACTAATCTGACTTTTATTTAAAAGCAAACAAACAAACAAAAAAAACAGCACTGAGAGTTGGGGGTTGTAGCGCAGTTGATAGAGTTCTTGTCTAGAATGCATGAAACCCTGGGTTCAAGCCCCAGCGTTTTATATTAAAACAAACAAAAAACAATCACTGAGAAGAAGGGAGGCAGAGAGTTCACTCTCCTCCCAGACATTCAGACCTCTCCAAAATCAAGATTGTGGCAATGCTCACTACATTTCCCACATGTTAAGACACACCTGACTATGGACTGAATCCCAGGGTGTCATAGTGACGTGGTCAGGTCAGTTGCCTTGAAGTAGAAAAAGGAAGCTAGCTAGTGGCTGCAGGTAGGTTGGCCATGTTCCAGTGCATGGCCCCGTACCCGCTTACACACGGTCAGTGCATGGGCTGATCGATCAATAATAGTAAAAATAATAAGGACATGAAATTGGGAGGGAAACAGGTTGATGGACTCTGTGGAGAGTTGGAGGGAGGGAGGTAGGGACTGAATAAGATCAAAAATAGTGCTAGGTGGTGGTGGTACACACCTTTAATCCCAGCCCTAGGAAAACAGAGGTAGGTGAATCTCCAGATTCAAGGCCAGCCTGGTCTACAGAGTGAGTTCCAAGGCAGTCAGGGATACACAGGGAAAACCTGTCTTGAAAAACCAAATTTGTGTGTGTGTGTGTGTGTGTGTGTGTGTGTGTGTGTGATTATTGTATTGTAAACATATGAAATTTTCAAAGAATTCTTTTTTTTTGTTTTTGTAATTTAAGGAGAGCTGGGCATGGTGGCTCATGTCTGTAATCCCAACACTTGGGAGGCTAAGGCAGGAGAATTGCCTCAAGTTCAAGGCCATTCTAGGCCACATAGTGAGACCTTGTCATAGAAGAAAAGGATGGAATGAAGAAATAAATGAGGAAGGGATTAGAAATCTTACTCACAGGGCCTAGAGAGGTGGCTCAGTGGTTAGAAGCATCTACTGCTTTTATAGAGGACCCAAGTTCAGGCCCAGTATCCCACCAGATGGCTCACACCCTCCTGTAAATCCTGGTCTCTCTACTGCAGTCATGTGCCCATACCCCTACACAGAGACATACATATAGTTAAAAATAATAAAAATAAATCAGATAGATAGATCAATAGGTGATAGATAAGATGAGATTGTTATTTATTCATGTAGAAGGGAAGAGGGAGGGACGGGGTGTCTTTCATCTGCAAACTCTATCACGACAGGAAGAACTAAAAATATGTTTCCTGTGACTCTGCGAAGTCGAACTAGGAACCAAAAACTGTGTGAGTCCCAGTTTACCAAGAGGATCAAGTAACCCCTGGAAGGGATGAGCTTGCCGGGCCGCCCTGGACCAGGGACAGCTGCTGAGGAGGGGGGGGGGGCACACAACAAAGGAGCTGAACCAGGGATGAGTCCCCTGTGGCTAAATCCCCCACAACCAGCGCCTGCCTGCCCGGTTCCTACCCCCTCTCCACTTGAAAACAGGCTTTTTTGTGTATCTCCGACGACACTATTTGTCAGGGAGGAAAATAGGCCTTCACAGCCCTGGTTACCAAGCACCAGATGGGATGCTTGAAAAAAAGTTTTCATGAATTTTTAAAAACACAGTAATTCATTTTTTCCAGAAAACCATTTTTTTAAAATAAAGGACTATTTTTAATGTCAAAAGTACCTCTTTATCTCTCTCTCTCTCTAATTTTTAAAAATATATTAATTTTTGAGAATTTCCTACATGCATATGATATATGTTAATCACATTCACTCCTCCTCCAAAGTCCAGATCCCCCCTCACTCCCAAAACATCCACACCCATTCCCAATTTTGTGATTTCTGTTGTTGTTTTTATAGTCCTCAGGTTCCAATTTGTGCTGTCCATATACTCACGGATATGGGGCCATCTGCTAGAGTGGGGTCCACCTACCAGAGGCCACACCCTTTGCGAAAATTGACTCTCTCCCCAGAGCCATAAACTGCCAATACCCCCTCAGCTGGGGGGGTCACAGTCCCCCCTCCCTTTGTCCTAGAATGCTGACAGGCTTGATCTTGTGTTGGCAACCACAGCTGTGAGTTCTTGAGTGCACTGGCTACGTCCAGAAGACTCTGTTTTGGTCTGGTCCATCTGACTTTTAGCTCTTAATAGTTTTCTTTCCTCTTTTTCTTTTTCTTTTTTTTTTTTTTTTTTTTTTGGTTGTTGTTGTTGTTGTTGCAGTCTGTTTGGTTTTTTGAGACAGGGTTTTTCTGGCTATTCTGGAATTCACTCTGGCCTTGAACGCAGACATCTGCCTGCCTCTACAAGTTCTGGGAGTAAAGGCATTAAAGGCATGGACAACCACCACCTGGCTGGTTCTTAATCTTTCTGCCAATTGTCACTGAACTTTAGAGGAAAGGGGTGTCCCATTTGAGTCTGAACACTCTCCAGACACTTAGTCTCTGCACCTTGACCAGTTGGGAGTTTCTGCCTTAACTGCCTGTATGTGGGTGGGGCTTTGTTATTGTTATTGTTGTTGTTACCTAGTCCATGGCCCAGGCTGGCCTAGAACCCATGCTCATCCCACCTCAGCCTTCCCAAGTGCTGGGTGTGAAGGCCTGCTCCACCATGCTCAGCTTCTTGCTCCTCTTGGTATTAAGTATAAAAAAAAGCCTTTCATTTTACAGGACATTTGTGATCAAAGGTAATTTTTTTTTTTTTTTTTTTTTTTTTGCTACTTTCCTCAACCAAGTTAAATGTCAGAAGCTGATCTCAAAGCCTCTCTCACTGCTCCCAGAGAAACTTCTCTACAGGTAAATTATGATTGCCGTGGCTGGTGGCTGGTGCCGAGACTCAGCTCTTTACAGTGCGGCAAATAAGCAATGGTGAACGCTCAGCCGTGATTGGGACGTCTAGAGCTCACTCCCCGGCCCCATGTCCAGTCCGGCTCAGGGGACACTGCAGGAAAGGGGACAGGAAGAATGTTAAGAGTCAAGATGGAGGAAGTGTTGTGACGTGCCGTCCTCCGGACACGACATAGCTATTGGACGCGTGAACTCACGGAGACCCTGGGGACCTACACGGGACCTGTGCGAGATTCAGCTGGTTAACAACTCAGCACGGAGAGGAGAGGGACTCCGGGGACCTAAAACTAGCTCAAGAGAGAGCGGTAAGTAATGGCTGCTACAGGACGGGGAGTCACTTCTCTTTGAGGGAACCTCATGAAGCAGTGAGTCACCCCACAACCAAGCACATATGGGAAGAACTAATTGGACTTGGTGTGTTATCTGAAGGGGAGAAAAGGCCTTGAAATGGAGGTGTACTGAGAAGAGGGCTGGGGAGAGGTAGAGGGGGTGTGGGGGGGGTGGATAAGGCACATTATAGTATACATCTATGATAGTTTCAAAGGGTGAAAATGGGTCATTTTTGAAGTTTGGTTTATGAAATCTCTCTCTCTCTTTCTCTCTCTCTCTCTCTTTCTCTCTCTCTCTCTCTCTCTCTCTCTCTCTCTCTCTCACACACACACACACACACACACACACACACACACCCCAATTTATTGTTTTATGACATTAAGTCTATGGTAACTATGTCATCTGAATCAGTTACGTTTATCTTACCCAGGCCAGGTTTTCTTCAAGAATGCTCTGTGTGGTCAGGGACAAGAGGTCATAGGACTTACATTTAGATGTTAATATGCCAGTACACTACCTACAACCAAGAATAGTTTTCCTAGTTCTTATCAATGATCAGAGGTGGCCACCCTCTGATTTAATCTGAAAATATTGAAAATAATATTTCAAAATGGATGTTGGGCCTCAAAGTTCCTTCCTAACCCTGACAAGTTCATGCCGCTGTGGTTCAGACCCCTAGTGTGGAAAGTTCTCTGGGCCTAATTGTCTGATCCCATGTAGGGGAAGCCTGGACAGACAAGGGACACGAACGGAATCAGTGACAGGTGTTCTGCTGATTCAGGCCAGATTCCTCTGCCTCATCATCTTACCAAAACTCAACACTAGAGACCACAGTGTAATCTCTTGAGACCCCTAAAGCAAAGGAAGGAGGAGGAGGAGGATAGGAGGTAGGGATGGGGTGGTGAGGGAGAGAAGGAGGAAGAAGAGGCCATTTCAAAGCATTCAGGCAACTGGGGGAAACAGAAACTTCTAGAAGCCTTTACTTAACAAGTCACACTAGCCAACTATTGGAAGGCAATGCCGCCAGGATTCTAACACTCCAGTTGCCTCCTTGTAGTGTCTGCTTAACTTCTTTTATGACACCAACCTAGACCCAGCCTCTGCCGTGTAGACCGACATGGCCCGTGGTGGAGGAGATTTCATAATGAGAATGCTTTCAGCATCCCTGCCAGCTCCACTCCAAGACGGCAGAGCAGCCGAAGAACTGCACAATGTGCTTTTGTTCAAGTGGCAATTAGCAGAAATTACAGAACGGGGGCAGTGTCGTTGGGGAAGGGATTCGGCCAAAGTCGACACAGACCAGTTTTCATTAGGCCAGCCAAAAGCTGGAGAACTCTCTTTTAAAAAAATTAAACCAGCTCTCAGCCTATTTGCTCGAGCTGCAACAATACAGAGAAGCGTGCTTCCTCTTGCTTGGGACAGTACCTGGAGGATGCTCTGAGGGGGCCCTCTCTAAGTGTTGGGTCTTTGATTGACAAATGTATTCAAGGGGAAATTGCTGGTGTGATTTTATTCATTATTAAGAAAATGAAGGAGCTGAATTGTGCTCTTGTAGCTCCTGAGCCAGTAATAATAGTACCTCCACTTATTTATTTCACTTTTAATTCAGACGTTGGAGTATGAGGGTCCATTTTGGTCCCGTGGTGCAGGAGAGTCTAAAAGTGATCAGAGTAATTAAAGGGTGAAAAGAAGGACTGGTACACTGAGAGTCAAAGCATCTCTGACTGACGAGGCACGGAAGGCTTATTGGGCCTACCAGCTGGTTATAGTTTAGCTCTTCCCTGGGCATTAGGAAGAAAATCAGCACCCCTTCCTACCAGCATCCCTTCACTGCTTGAGGAAGATGCTGTGGCCAATGGCCTCAGGTCATCCCCCCACTGAGCCTTTTCAGTGTCTGTAGGAACTCAGACCCTTCTCCATCCCTCTAGCCTCCTCCTATACTTTCTCTTGCCTCTTATACCTCAACTAAACACAAAGACAAGGCCTAACTGTGGGAAAGGAAAGCCTCGATGCCCCTTAACCATATTCAGGCCTTTTCAAAGCCAAACGTGGGACAATGCCAACAACTTCACGAGGAAAATTTAACAGTTCAACAAACTGT
Organism: Peromyscus leucopus; assembly: GCF_004664715.2. Lineage (NCBI taxonomy): Eukaryota > Metazoa > Chordata > Mammalia > Rodentia > Cricetidae > Peromyscus > Peromyscus leucopus. The sequence goes on from NC_051063.1 coordinate 72,905,167, forward strand.
CTCAAAATGTTTTTCCTGGTTGTCTTGTATACAAAAATATCTGTGAGTCATTGCAAGAGGCCTTATACCTAAGACTTGGGAGCCTAGGCCAAAGAGTTTGCACTGCCCACTCTTCCCCGAGTGACTCAGGATGGCCTCCAATATCTTTAATCCAGTCCCATTTCTGAACCTCAAAGCAGCTGGGCTCCTAGTTCCCAATGGAATAGGGGGTATTGAAGAGTTCATGCTAGAGTGGATGAAGCACCCCTATATTTGTACAGTCTAAAACCCAATAAAGTACAACGGTTCTCCCTCCCAAAAAGAGGTTAGTGTTCAGTATCTTTGGCTGAAAACATTAGGACTCACATAAGATGATTCCTAGGGTTCTGAGATTCCTTTCAGCTTAAGTACACCTTGGAAAGAGGGGTCATAATGGGATGAGATGACATCTTCAAGTATACTCTGCCTTTAAATGAGAATGTAGAGAATTATCTGTCATACTTGAGATCTCTCACCTCTAGCACAATATTTTTGTAAAGATGTGTGTGTGTGTGTGTGTGTGTGTGTGTGTGTGTGTGTGTATGTGTGTGTGTATCGAGACAGGGTCTCACTATTAGCTTTGGCAGACATGGAACTCTGTAAATCAAGATGGTCTTGAATTTAGAGATCTACCTGCCTCTGCCTCTGCCTCCCCAAGTGCTGGATTAAAGGCACGAACCACCATACTCATCAACAGTTTATTTTATAACAGTGATGGAGGAATGGCTGCCTTACTTCTCCAGCTGTGAGAGGTCAGAAATAGATGGAGGATAGAGGAGAATTTGTTAAGAATGAGCAACCAAATCCAGAAGAGATGAGTGTGGTACCCAACCAAGAAAACAAATGGAGGGTGTATTTCAAGATTCTGAAAGCTTATTGTTGAGTTTGATAATTCTACTTGGGAACATTTTTGTCTGTAAAATTTTAAGAGTGTAACTTGCCACTCTGAAATATGAAAACGAGGCTAGCTTCTTCCACTATGTGTAAACCTCCTGGCTTTGTCAGCATTAATTACTATTTTTGTGATAAAGCACCATGACCAAGGCAACTTTGAAGAGAAAGCATCTAATTTGGGACTTGCTTACCATTTCAGAGGGTTAATCCACAACCATTCCTCCATCACTCCCTGGATAAAGCTTCATTTCTAAGGTAAGAAAGGGGAAAATGTAGATTGTGGGACCAGTCCAGGCTCATCCCTTCCCATTCTAAGAACATCTTTATGTGCTCTGAGAGATGATCATCAGACTTGGTAGTGCTTCCAGGCTAAGGGAAACCCTTCACAAATGCCCTGCATAGAGGTGGAAAATGGTATCTTCCAAGAGAGGCTAAGTGTCTGAGGTAAGATTTGAACTCAAGGTTTCCTGTCTATATTTGGGTTCTATTTCCTCCTTATGAATGGAAGAGTTGGCCAAACCAAACTTATCAGGAATGAAGCAATTCTTCTTCCCAACCATGCAGTGGTTCAAGGCATAAGTCTGCACACCAATAAATGCAAGTATGTTACACACTATAGTCAAGGATCCAAGTCACATGGTCAAAGGGACTCACTGACACACTCTGTTTCTGTTGTGAGTCACACAGATTCTCATATTTACCTACAGTTTTCAACCTTCAACCACAAAGTTCACTACATAAAAGTGTTTGCTGGGGCCAATTCACAAAATCAATCTATGTGTGAAAACAAACTGGCTTTCACCTCTGGAGCTGGGAATCTAAGCTAAAGTCCTTGACTTCACAGCTCTCCATTTCTAATGTCTAAGGAAGCAAAGTGTCAACCTCAAGAAATTCATTGAACATCCTCTTTTGCCAGGACCATGATGACATCACAGTCAGAGGCCCTTAGAGTCGTTATTGGGTTAGATCCAGCTCTGCTGCTGAATAGCAGTAGACCTCTGAAGTCTCATAGCATCACTGCACCTCAGTCTCTGTCTCTGAAGCCTGGATAGTGATCATGTTGTCTCTCTATAGATAGTCTCTGAGGTGCATCATTCTTCCCCAGTCTAATTCTGTTCACCATTGGGGTTCTATGAATTCTGGGATTGTGGTGATGCTTGTGGGACTTGATACATAGTATATGATATACCCAGAACAGTGCCTGGGCACCAGGTACAGGAAGTCTGCACTATCACCATTTCTGTGGCTATTACTCATGGTCCAAAAGGCCCTTGGCCTCAGCCTTACCTCTGCAGCCTCCGAATGCATAGCTGCCCGCTGGCAGCAGCCATCTGTTTCCAGGAGTTTCTCTGCAGCATCAAGTTCTTGCCTATGATAGAGAATCTTAGTAATGATTCAGACACTATCCTAAACAGATTGCAAATGATCTCTCAATGGAAACGATGATACACTATAAAACATAATGTTTCCTGGGGGGTTGGGGATTTTTCTTGTTTCTAGTCAGTCATGTTTTTAACCATTTAGGAGACAATTATAATGTAACTCTTTTCCTTCATCAAAATTAAGATCTCCTCCAGATGGAAAAAGATCTAGTTTCTTAAATTAAGACCATCTTAAGTGCCAACTTTTCAAAGCTTCCCTGGGTTTTAGAACCAGAGAGGACCTTGGAGATCACTTCACTGATGCCTTGGCTTTCAACCCAGAAGAACTAGGGCACAGCATACAGTAAGTCCAAGACAAAGCTGAGAGAAACCACAGACCTTCAGTTCCCAGCATTCACATGGTGGCTTACAGTTATTACAGATAGCTCTAGTTCCAGGGGATTCGATGGCATCTCTGTGCACACCTTTCACGCACTGGGCTCACACAAATTCACACAGGTACATATACATTCACATAAATAAATAACACATTTTTAAATCACAAAAAGCATGAAGAGCATGGCAGTAAATAGCCTGTGCAAAGGACACCAGTGTCCCCAGTGTGAGTGAAGAAATGAAGCAAGACCACACTCTACACACTGGCGACTATACTATCCTGCCACTCTGTGCATATCTACAGATGACGTTGAGAGTGCCCTGGGCTTTTCATTATGTATAAACATTGGAAAGCAGGTGGATTTTCAAATCCAGATTCTGTAAAGAATAAGAAATTGCCAACATTTCCAAAGTGACCAGACCTCTGGAGAGCACATCCTAGTGAATTCATGGATCGCAGTTGCTGGATCATCTTTGACATCTACTGCCCTCTGCCTTTCTGGAATTTATACTACCATGCATTTCCACCTCTTACATGGCCTCCCATGTCCCTAGTCACCTCAACAGTGTCCCCATTTTCCAACAACAACCAAATAGTGACCCTGAGCCACAGGACTAAGCCCGGAGGGTACTGAGACCTGTAGAGTCATTGAGCCTCCCTAGAGAATACCTCTGCTATTTTGTGGTCATCCCCGGAGGCTATTGCTGTGTATAGTGTAGCTCACAATGCAGGGCAAAGGCAATCCAAACCTGGTTCATACCCATCCGAACCAGGAGCAGAGCATGACAGACTAGGAACCCAAACCTGATGGCACACCTGGGCACAGGCTTTGGACCTAGATGCTCTGGTGCACGGGCAGGTAGTTGCGATGACTCAATAGTTGAAACACGAGACAGGAAATTGAGAGGACCATGCTCCAAGGGACCTGGATGTCCCTCCCAAGAAGATTGGAGGAAGTCAAGATCACGTAACTAACCTTGTGTGTCCACTACTCCATGCTTCCTAGATGAGGGTGATGGTAGCACTAGCGAGTGTCCATTCCAGCTCAAACACTGTACCAAACACTAGTCCTTTTACCCGTCCTTGAAGCCACAGAGGAGGAAAGAGAGTTGAAAAGTTGGGTAACTTGCCCTAAACCTCTATGATGCCAAAGGGACACCTGGAGCTGAACTCAAGAGCCTAAGCTAGCCACCTGACAGACACTAGCCACCTGACACTAGCCACCTGACACTAGCCACCTGACACTAGCCACCTGATTCCAGGATTCTTGCCTAGGATCTCAGTGCTTTCAGAGTTTGACAAATTTCTGAGCACAGAGAGGTCAAGTTTGGGAATCCGTGTGTTGGGATGGAGATGGGCCATTCAAGGCTGAGCCAGAAGCTCCTGGAAAGCATCACTAACCTTTGAAGCTCGGCCACCTTTAGCACGTGACTCTCATGCTTGTCACTGTGAATCACAGGCAACCGCCCCATCTCCATTCCTCTGTTCATATTCCAGACAGGGGAGGGGGAAAAAAGGACAATGACAATATGAACAAACCTTTCCCCCAGGCCTCCAAACATCTGTTTACACATCACTGACAGAACACATGGCCACTCCAGCCTAAGAGGCTAAAATAGGTAGAATGGTTTCAGGAGAGTACATAGTCAACACAAACAAAATTGGGTTTTGGTAGCTGTTTTAGTGATTTTTCTGTTGCTGTGATAAAACACCATGACCAAGACATCTTACAGAAGAGCTTATTTGAGCTTACGGTTCCAGAGGGGTATGAGTCCATCACAGTGAGGAGGCATGGCGACACATTGAAGGCATGGAGGCAGGAGCAGGAAGCTGAGAGTTCACATCCTGAACCACAGCCATAGAGGAGGGAAAGAGTGAGAGAGAACATGAGGGAAGACTGGGAACGGCGTGAGCCTTTGTCACCTCAAGACCCACCCCTAGTGACACATTTCCTCCAGCAAGACCTCACCTCCTAGAGGTCTCCAAACTGCACCACCAACTGAGGACCAAGTGTTTAAATACGTGTGCCCATGGGCGACATTCTTCTTCCAACCACCAAATTAGCCAAGACAAAGCAAACATGGATGGAATTCATGGTCAAAAGAGAGGACCATCTTTCCCCTGCCTTGGATTCAAATTTGACCTCCAAGTAGAAGCAGAGCATAGTGTGAGGGTACAGGATGTATGGTTTCCAAACCTCAGCCTACTCACTAGCAATGTATAGCCTGAGACAGCCATGTCTTCTGGCACAACCAAGGTGCAGACATTAAATTCCTAATGTATTTTTTCATCACTTTCAGTCCACAGGCTATTCTGATTTCTGTCCTGTCCTTTTAACCTAACATCTCTCTCCTGTTCTGGGACCCTGGCCAGGTCTCTACATGTATTCAGCGATCATGCTGTTAGGCAACTCTTGGCCATGGCAGGCACTCTGATTTACCTTGGTTTTAATAGCCTTGACAGTTTTGATGAGTGCTAGCTGTCTGTTTTGCAGCATGTGCCTTGATGTGAATTCTCTTGGTGTTTTTTCCATTTACCCACGGATTAGAGAGTCGGGTGGTGCTTTGGGACGAAGACCATAGAGATCACATGTGAGTTTCATCAGGAGATACCAGAGACCCCACCCCTACTGCTGTCAGTGTGACATCACTGTTGATGGCTGCTTTTCCAGCTGGCGTGGTAGAGCTGTTCTGGTGTCTCTAACTGGAAGTCACTCATCTCCCCTTTCCATGCTGCATCCTTTGGAGGAAAGTCACAACACATGGCCCCCACGCTCTGGCACTCACTGCTCTCCTTTACTCACTCACTCACTTATGTCAGTACAAACTCATAGACATTATTTTATACTTAGGGACTTAATCAATGTCTCATTTATTGTATTGTTGGCTTGCTACAGCTACAGTCTTTAGGAGGTCTTGTGGCTTATCCCCAAATCCCTTTGATGTGGTTCCCTTGCTGTGGGTTCAGGTGTTTTGTTCTTCTGAACATCTTTACTTCCTTACCCCATTATTCCTCTTTTTGTTTAATTTTTTATTATTATTACATTTATCTGTGTGAAGGGGAGCAGAGGAAATACATTACACAAGCTACAGCACATAGGTGGAAATCACAGGACAACTGTAAAAGTCAGGTCTCTCCACCATGTGGATCACGGGGATCAAATTCATGTCATCCCATCAGCCTCAGTGGCAAGTCCAGCAGCCATCTTTACCCAGCAGCCATCTCACAGGCCCCTCATTTTTGTTTCATTAATTTTTTTTTTATTTTGAGGCATGGTCTCATTGAGCCACCCAGACTGGCCTTGAACTTGTCATTGTTCCTCAGCCTTGGAGTAGCTTGGATTATAATATAAGCCTATGTCACCAGGCCTGGCTTGGTACCAACTCTTTTTGAGTGACCCTGCTTAAGTAACTGAAAGGGCAGAATTCATGTGTCAGGGTTTGTCAAACTGGAATAATACTTCAAACTAAATTACAAAAGACACAACTGCCTTTGAACAAAAGCTTACAGAAGTGACGCCCAGGCACTGTTGAGGCTAGCCAGTCAACCGTTCCTGTGGCTACTACGCACACATCTTGGTCTCCTAAGGCCATATAGTCCTGTGTTCGAGAAGCAGATACTCTTTAGCCAGGGGCAGTGACTCACTTGGGCTACTATCTTAGTTAAGATTTCTACTGCTGTGATGAAACACCATGACCAAAGGCAACTTGGGGAGGAAAGGATTTCTCTTCAATCTTACACTTCCAGGTAACAGTCCATCACTGCGGAAACTCAAGACAGGAATCTGGAGGTGAGAACAGCAGTAGAAGCTATAGAAGAATGCTACTTACTAGCTCATTAGTCATGGCTTGCTCAGCCTGCTTTTTTAAACACAAACCAAGACCACCAAACCAGTGAGCTGGGTCCTCCTATATTAATCATTCATCAAGAAAATCCATGACAGATTTGCCTATACACTAATCTTATAGAGGTATTTTCTCAGTTGAGAGTCCCTCTTCCCAAATGACTCTTGATTGTGTTACATTGACATAAAACTAACCAACAAAGAGACAATGACAAGAGGATGGTGAGTTTGAGACCAGCCTGTCCTACAAAACAAAGCCCTGCCTCAGAAAAAGAGAAGGAAGGAAGGAAGGGAGAGAGAGAGAGAAAAGAGAGAGAGAAAGAAAGAAAAACAAAAACAAAAACAAAAAGCAGATAACATAAGACAGGCCAGTCAGGGTGCTAACTTAGTTACATGTCCTGCTCTGTGCTGAGACCTCCCCCTCCCAGGCTCCACCCAAACCCAGCAGAGCCTTTTAGTTCATCAGGGAAAATGAGAAATTGCAGACTTCATCCCAAGTCCCCTGTGACTGCTGAGTATCAGACCTGATTCCAGATGATGCCTGCCTGAGTTCAAAGCCTTGGCAAATGAGGCCGTGGACCAGACCCTGACCATTGTCTATGTGGCATCCACAGCTGTTTTTCAGCCACAATAGCCAGGTTGAACAGTTGCAGCAGACAGCATACAGCCAGCAGAGCTTGGGGTGGCTATTGTCTAGCCCTTTACACAAGAAGTCTGCCGATCTCTGCTCTAAGTCTGCTGATCTCTGCTCTAGGTCCCCATGAGACACTGCCTCCCAGTAACAAATTTGAAAAGAAATAAAACTTGGCAAAGGTCATCTAGCAACCCATCACTGAGTCATTTCAGTGAATCCCCATGTAGACAGTCATCTCTTTATTGACAAAAAGAAACTGAGGTACAATCATTTTCAGTACTAGCCTGCAGTCCCAACTTCTGAGTGGCAGAGCTAAAGATTGCTCATATCGGGGAGGGTAGGTGTGTGCTCATTGTGTGTATGCGGGTGCATTCACCCTTGTCCACATGCAGAGGCAGAAGAGGCTATTGGGTGCCCTGTTCTCTCATTCTCCATCCTTTTCCCTTGAGACAGGGTCTCTCACTGAACCTGGAGGTAGGCTAGCAGCCAACAAGCTCCAGCGATCCTCCTGTGTCCGGCCCCAGCAGCACTGGGCAGTGCAAGGATTACAGGTTCATGCAGACACGCCTGGATTTTTACATGACTGTGTAAAATTGTGTACATTGGGATCTCATGCTTGTGCACCAAATGCTCTTACCTGCTGAGCTGCTTCCCCGATCCTGCAGAGCTCAAATTTCTACCAAGAGGTGGAGATGAGGCCATTCAGGGTGTGTGTTCACCGCCTGCCGTTGGTATCCTCTCTCTATCTCAGTGCATTTGAGACAGATCTACAAGGCAGGGCAGAGAGACAAATCTCTGTCTTGTAGATTAATTGTTCCTAAAAGAATGCCGCAATTCACCAATGCTGATTTTGATTAAAATAATCAGGATGATTTCCTACTTCTAAAATACTGACAAAATAGCTTTTTTATCTGTGTAGACAAAAAACTAAGCGAGGATTATTTAAATCAAGATTATGTACAACACGCATCCTAATTACTACACGATTACCTAGCTAAGAAAGTGGGTATTCGTGAATGTTCTCTGCTGGCAGTCAAACCCAAATTAATAGCATTCTGAGCTGATGTGGATCGCAGATAAAATTAAATTAATGTGACTCGAAGCCAGCTCTGTTTATAAGCAAAGCCTGACTACAAAAGAAAAGAAACATTTTAAGATGCAAAAATATGCCCCGGAGCACACGCCAAACATAGATTTTTAATTAAAGCACTGAGAAAAAAATTTTTTTCTCTCCCAGTTGTTCAATTTGGATATTTACCAGAGATGTCAGAGCTAGCCTGAAGGTGGGGTCTGGGGTTCTGAGTACTGCTGAAGGTTAGAAAACAATTGGGGTGGATTTTCCCTGAGTTTAATCAAAGAAGCAATGCATGATGGGAGTTAGAATTCCCGCCTTCCAAGACTTCCCTCTAAACCAAAATGAAAGAACTCCAGAAAGAAAGCAGAGCATGGAGATGCTTTCTGTTTTCGGACAGTTTGCCAGCTCTCACTTTAACCCAACCCAGGAGACCCAACAAAGTTGCCAGTCACCCTTGCCCATCCTCTTTGTCCAACACCAACTACATCCTGGAGCAAGCAGGGGACAGATCGCATAGCCCCATGGTCTTCAGGCCCTAAAGGACCCATTCTTCCCATTCTGCATCTCCCATGGATGTTGGCACAGTCTTCTCAGGACCAAGGTAATGGTTAGCAGAAAACCCAAGTATGATGGCCTTTCCCAAGGTTCTAGTCTGAAATCCAGTGTTAACCCACACAGTAATGACCACTGGCATGGAGGAGCAGGACCCAGAGACTCTGTTCAAGACAACCAGATTTTCATCCTAGTCTGGATTCCACATTTGTAAAATGGGGACGGCATGACTGATGACCTGAGTGACTGGGTCCTGCAAGGAACAACCCTCAGTAAAATAGATCCACATCAAACACATTCTTAGCACCAGGAACTGCAAATACATGTCTTGGCCTCTTCACAAACACCCTCCTTCTTAGGTCAAAGGACCTGGCTCAGGAACATGCCCATTGTCACCCCAGAATACTGGCAGGGTGGGGAAAGGAACAGACCACCTGGCTGTACCTGCTCCAGCCTTCGTCACCACACACAGTCCAAAGCCTATTGATTTCTCTATCACCTCATTTCCAGGCGAAGACCCCAGGCTTCCTTATCCCCTCTAATCTCAGCTCTCCTGCAGGCCACACAAGCCCCCACTCCCCAATCCAAGAGTTTAACAAACATTTATTGAGTACCCTCAGGCTCTCGTTCGGAAACACACACTAGAAAAGAATAAAAACGAGACAGGAGCTATTTCAACCAAGGAAGAAAACAACTCCCAAGTCGGCCATGCCGTGGCTTGCATAGGGACACATTGCGAGCCCCATTTTCAGGGGAAGGAAACTGGATGTAGGGGAACTCCCTCTACCGCTGGCAGTCTGCACTGGCCACTGTTGTTCCTGTCACCACCGTCACCCCAACTCCACATCAAGTCATCCCCTGCCTCATCTCCGCCAGACTAAAGCCACTCTCCCACGGAACCTTTCTGTCTACTCTAGTCAAGAGGGCTCCTCGCTGTGTCTAGACTCAGAGCGTGGCCTCCTGGGTTTTGTGAATCTTCGAGCTGTGATCCAAAAGCGGCCCCAACCCAGGTTCCTCTGATGAAATGATATGACCTTCCCCTATAGAAACATCCCCCCGCCACTCCGCCCCAGACCAACTCCACAAGGAAGAATTCTTATTCCCACTTCTCAGAATGCTAAGCACCATGGTAGGGAGTGTTGATCACCCTCCCGAGGAAACACTCTGATAAAAGGGATTGAAAGAAGAAAAAGGGTTGTTCTAACTCCAAGTTCAAGGATACAGTCCATCACTTCCGGGAAGTTCTGGCAGCAGACGCCTGAGGCAGCTGGTCACAGACAGCCAGCAGGTCCCATTATAGACACAGTAAGGAAGGATCATCACACTCAGCTTGCAAGCCCAAGGAATGGCACCACCCATCGGAAGGTGAACAGTCCCACCTCAGTTAACCGGTCCTAGATGATTGCTCACAGGCATGCCAGAGGCTTCTTCCAGGTGACTCTATAGCCCATCAAGTTGACAACTAATGTCAATCATCACACTGCGTACCAAAAGAGAGCCCTTGGGGCTCTAGTACCCCACTAGTTCCCTATCATCCCCAGCAGTGAGGAAGCTCCCATCCATACACACACACACACACACACACACACACACACACGCACGCACACGCACGCACGCACGCACGCACTCACGTAAGCACGCAAGCACGCATGCATACAAACACAGAACAGGCCTTAGGTCCACACCAATCTGTTAGTGCATTAATAATGTCCGGTGAGTCTTGATGGTTCAGGCACAGAGCACAGGTGATTCAAGACACTGTAACTAGTACAAAGAAGGCCTTCTGAGAAGCCCTGACCTTTACCCAGCCTGACCCTGCCCAGAGTCAAACTCGGCCCATTCTTTCTTGACCTTCCAGAACGTCTAAACTGCTCTATGGCAGTGATAGAGAGCTTTCAGTCTCCCAGCCGTGTGGCCCGCACCATCAGTGAAGCCTCCCAGGGACACCAAGGGCTGGCTTCTCTCTACTCCGGGAAGTTTTAATCAGAGGCAAACCTCAGGAATGACCCCTATTCTTCTGAAACTAATGAACAAACAAACACAGGGCCAAGTCATCCCGAGGTATCCAAATCTTAGTTGGTGGGAATCCACAGGAGACAAAGTACCTATGCTGACACTGACCTTGGAGTACTCCAGGATGAATTCTGACTAACGCCTTCTCCATAAACACACAGTCTATGCCGGCTTCACATTCTGGACCCACATGTCTCTCCCCCTGAAACAGGCTATTCAGATACTTGGGGAAGCAGACACTAGCAACGACCCTGTCAGTGAATACCTCGACTATGGTATGGCCACAGCACAGGCCCCCAGAGCCTTGCCCCGCAGCCCTGATCTTCCCAGGTTATGGAAAGACAGAAACCCTGGTTGTCTGTCATGGGCCTTGAGCTTGCTGAGTGTAGCTCTCAAACAGAGTAAACCCTCCCTCTGCTGCCAAGAGTCAGAGGAAAACCCCAGTCTCCCTACCTGTCCCACCTCCACACTTCCTAGCTGACTTCTCTGGGACTGGGTTGGCATCTAAAAGAATCAACTTCGTTTTTATTATTCTATGAAGCATAAAGACTTACAATACATTAACAAAAGACAATGTGAGTAGGGAATACCTGTAGAGACAGATGTATGAATACCCAAGTGACCATCTTTTTCTAGTCCAGCCAAGGGTTGGGCTGTTTATTAAGTGCACAGTGCAGAGAGTTTGTGACACTTCCGACCAAGGTTGTGCTTTTCTTCCCTCCTCCTTTATCTTTATGTGCTTGTGTGTGTGTGTGTGTGTGTGTGTGTGTGTGTGTGTGTGTTTGTGTGTTTCTGTTTTTTTGTTTTGTTTTTGAGACAGGGTCTCTTATAGCCCAGGCTGGCCCTGAACTCTCTATGTAACCCAGGATGATCTTGTACCTACGATTCTCCCACTTCTGTGTCCCTAGTGCAGGGATGACTGGCATGCCCTGCCACAGCCAGGTATGTGGTGCTGGGGATCCAAGCCAGGGCCTCAGGTATGCTAGGCAAGCACTCTATCAACTGAGCCCACCCTCGGCACAGCACCCCATTCCCCCCCCCAACACACACACATTCTTCTGAATCCAGCTTCTCATTATGTAGCCCATGCTGGCCTCAAACTCACCATCCACCCCAGTGCTGGGATTCCAGGCACTTGCTTGCGGGGAGAGAGACTCTTGCTGGCACACTTTTCTTTTTCCAACCATCTTTGTGAAAATAAAAGGAAATGGCTCCTTCTACCACTTCCTGCCTGCAGGGTGAGGGCAGCTTCTGCATCTGCTGTCACTGGAAGCTGGGACCAAAGCCCGATGCGGGAAACACCTATATAGTTTAGAAGCAGAATGGTCATTCTTGGGTTTGTTTAGACCCCAAGCTTCACTCCAGCTTTTCAAGGAGGCATTCCTGATGGAGAACTGAAGTCAGCATGCCCAGACTGGTAAGCCACTGCACAAAGACTTAAAAACGAGAGCCATTTCCCAGGTTTTCATCAGCTCTGCCTCACGCAACCAACCATCCACCAACAACTTGAGGAACAAACTTAACTTTTCTAAACAAAAATAATTTCATCATTTTGTGTGGCATTAACACCCCGCCACCTCGATATGTTATCTATATTTTTCTTGTTGACATCCAACCAATTCAGAGGTAAAAATCCATCCTCCGGTTTTCCTGTGGGTCGTAAATCATAAAAAGGTTATATTTTATGAAAGCTGAAGCTGAGACGTAAACAGCATATTTATATCCAAAGAGTTTCATCCATTAAGCAGCAATGACAGGGCCCTGTGGGCCAGAATCTAGTTTTCTTACTTAAAAAGCTTAGTTCTTTTGTAGACTCCTGCAGGGACCTATAACAGTTGGAATTGGGTTTTTTATGCCTTTGAGGCCTCTGAATGAATGTTACACTTTTCCATTATTTTCCTTTTTCTTTGGAGAAAACCAGGCTACCTGCTTATTGCCTAAAACCCACACCCCATGATTATACTGTTATAAAATCTATCTTCGGACCCTCTCACCCCACCCCTCCCCAACATCCCCAAACTTGGTTCAGCCTGTGTCAAGCAAGGCTACACTGCATTTGCCAAGGTGAGGGAGGGCTCACGGAGATGGGGTGAGCTGACAGATGGCATACCCAAATACAACTTCAGCCCAAGAGGTCCCCCACAGTCCTGACCTCCTCTGCCTCCCGAAAAATAAAAATAATAATAATAAAAAAAGCTTAAATCTTAATATCTCCCTTGCCCTTGCCTGAGAATGCCTTCAAGTCCCCTGACTATTTCATGAGGTGGTACATGGCTGGCATGAAGAGGCACGAGTCGGGATCTTGCATTTCTTGTTACCGCCCCATATTAAAATGTTAGCATGGCAGTCCCTCGGGCTATTAAAAGATGATGCATCCGCCTAGTTTGTCAATGGTGTAATTTGTGGTCATGAATATACATGTGGGTTTGCGGGGAGATGTGAATATTGGTTTCACACAACCATGACACCAGGCTAGTAAGCCTAGGCTCAGAGCCTACGAAATGATCATCCAGCAACTAGCCAGATAATCACTAACAATTAAGAAAATGAAATATCTGAGCCCTAGTCCTCTTTTGCCCACTTGGAACATATATTTGTTCTTTTGATGTCCTGTGTGAATAGGGGTGCTTTATCTGACTGCTGATGGGCTAAACAATACGTCCGAGTTGTAATATAGAACTCAATTTGCCGAGACTATCATCTGAAAGGCTCGGACAATTTATCGAACACTGCAGATGAAAGAAAGGGATGGGGGGGACATTTTAAAACTGACCACTTCTAAAATGAAGAAAATAGGGCAGTAAGGGGTATTGTAATATACTTTAATCTTCCTTAATGTAGAAAAATATGAAATGCCATTAAATCTTCCTTTGAAATGGATGTGGTCGCATGGCTTGAGCATCCAAATCTAGTTAATGAATCTATTGTGAAGGCAAACAAACAGGAAAGAAGCAGTGAAGGAGTGATCTGGGCATTATCCAGCTAATTCAGAAGATGAAAGGAGGAAAAATTAAAGTTAAATTCACATAAATATTAGCGTTCGGGGGAACGGTTGCAGGTGTAAAAAAGAGAGCCGGCATCTTCCCTTCAGCTGTTGGGAACAAGCAGGGGTGCTTTCGGCTCAAGAGCCAAGTCGGGAAAGATGAAAGCATTTCAGGGGGCCTAATAATTAACATTTTAAAAGGTTTTCTTAATAAAAAATGATCCGACAATAATAGCAATTTAATCATTTTTATTTGAAAAATTAGATTGATTGCAAACGTTCATTTGTGCAGAAGTGGCGCTTATGGAGTTTGGATGAGCTTATCCAATCCAGTCTCCAAGTTAATCACTTTCTGTAGAGCCGGAATACAAAAGAAGAGGAAGGATGCAGGAGAGACTCAAGGGATAGTCGGGGGTGGAGAGGTGGGGTGTGCAGTCCTTCCCAAAGGACTCAGTGTCCTAGTTAACCTACCCTCTTCACTGCGGTCAGAATCTTACCGAGGGAAAGCAAGCCGAGGTGGGTATGTCACTGCAGAGACAGACATTAGGTAGGGGGCCTGCTGGTGACCACATGGACCACCCAGGGTGCCAAATGGCCTCATGAGCAGAGTGTCTTCCCCGTGGAATAGAATTTTCTACCAAGTCAGCATAGTGAAGAGGCTCCACCTGAGTCCCAATGTCATGAATACAAAGGCTTAATAGCAATTAACTTTGACAGCATTATAAATGCTAATTTATCTTCAGATCAGGGCATATAAACCCTGTCTACAGACGTTGTTTAATATGATCTTCACATTTGAGCTCTCACTTTTGTGAGAAGCTGGAGTCTACTACAGCTCTACAAAGAGAAAGGAGACCCATGCTGTTGAACTGGTAAGAGAACTATGCAAGAACCAAGGCTTGGCTATGTGCTGGGGGCCGCTGATCACTCTCCTTTTCTGCTTTGAACATTGCATGGTTGCCTGGCTCTATACATCTTGAGTTTAAACAGACAGTACAGACTAACAACATAAAACCCCAACTCCATATTGTCAGAGGGAAGGTGAAGGCCTGACTTAGGTTTAATACCACTGTGGGGACAGGTCATATGGTATCAATGTAGCCGTTGAGACACACAGGAGATAAGAAGCAACCTTGCAGTTGGGCCCAGGAGATGCCCTGATCCCTTTACACAGGATCAGGAAAGTGTAAACTTGAGATCTTAGATGTCAGATTGCTCAGTGTGTATGTCTGCTTCCTTGCCAGTCAGTCTGACTGACAAAGTTCCTATTCACAAGGAAGGTCAACATGCAATGCGAGTTCATTTGAATAACTGCATGAAATAGCACACTCAGCAAAACCCAAGGCTGTGCAGTTCACCAGAATGCCTTGTTAGCTCTGGTCACTCAGGTGTTCCCACTACCCTAACAGGCTTTCCAGAATGTTCTTTCCACTTGTTCTTACTCTTGTCCCTTGAAGTGATATGAACACTCTCAATTTCTCTACCGTAGTATGTTCCCATGATGTAAAGGCACTCTCTGCCCGTGGTAGATGCTCAATAAATATGACAATTTCAAAAGGAAGAGAAACCAGTTGCCAAGTACCCACAGCTCCCAGGAGAGCACATGGGTCAGCAGTGAGGTATACCAGTCCCAGCTCCCAAAGGAAACAACAATTTTCCATTGGCCAGTCTAATACTGTGATATAGTCTGTCTGTCTGTGAGTCACACAGAGAAGCAGGCTTCCCCGTGCTTTTCTCTAGAACCCTGAGCTCTCCTCCATGTTCAGTGGGGTCTGCAAATATTAGACTTAGAAGGAATCTTGATTATACATAATTTTTATCATTAACTGTGTGCTCCCATACAACTTGTTCTCTCCCATAATGAATAGCCTTATATGGCAAAGTAAGCTGTTTTAATTACTATCTTTAAAAAAAAGAAAAGATTTACTCTTTATTATAAAAAACAATCCAAGGTGGGGATGAGCTCAGTGGGAAAAAGCTTATACAAGGTCTTCAGTTCAATCCCCACCACCACAAGGGGAAAAAAAACACCAAATAACTCGCCTGAACTGAAGGCTGAGAAGGCATGGGTTGTTGATGTAACTCAGAGCAGAGTGGCCTCAGGATTCTCATTGATTGCTTTTGAAATATTGCTCATTTGAAGTCCCAGAACAAACTAACACAGCTAACATGCCCTTTTTTATCTGTCACATATGTTAAGGGTGTTCGATTATGAGCAGGCAGCTGCAGAGAGTCAGAAGACAGAAAGAGAGGCTTGGTTTGATTTCAGGTGGGACCATGTTTACTCACAGTGATGAGGTATCATGTCACCCAAGTATGCAGACGGCCAAAAATGCCTACTACAGAGGCGGCCTCTTATAAGGGGCAGAAATGACTTCTGTAATCTGCAAGGGAAGCTGGGAAATGTAGTCTTTCAGCATGAAACTATCAAGGGGGTAAATAAAGTCATATTTGAAAGTCACAATTCTTTAGAAGGTGAACAGACATGCCCCTGTAACTTCCAGTGAGGGAGCTCTGTGCGCCCCTCATTGTGTGCCCTTCCTTGCTGGACTTCCTAGACAAGGTTAGTCAGCCAATGCACCTCAACCCTCACCGATCCCCACAAACCCTCTGCACCCCTGTAAAGGGCCACACCCCCCTGGACTTCCAGTCATTATACTTAAAAGCTCAGCTTGAGAGCCCAGAAAAAGAGACAGGAAAGGAGACACACAGAAGTGTCCGGGCTTTTCCGTGAGAAAGGGATTCTAGGTGAGCAAGCTGAATTTTCTTCCTTTTCTTAACCCTAAGGAGTCTACAATCACTCTTATAAAATGATGTTTGGGCCAAACAGATTTTTCTGGCTACATGTATTATTAAAATTTTGACTGGAAAATAAATAGAGATTATGCATGTTTTTTGTTACATTTATTTATTGGGGGGGAGAGAGAATGTGTGTGTGTGTGTGTGTGTGTGTGTGTGTGTGTGTGTGTGTGTGTGTAGGCCAGGCATGACCACATGTGGAGGTAAGTGGAGGTAAGGAACATCTTGTGGTAGTTCCCTCCTTTTGCCTTGTCAAGGATGGATCTCAAGACCTCAAGCTTGGCTGCAAGCACCTTTACCTACTGAGCAGTTGTCTTGGGGTTACTATTGCTCTGAGGAAACATTGTGACCAAAAGTAACTGGGGAAGGAAAGAGTTTATTTCACTTACTTCCCTGTGTCACAGCTCATTAGTGAAGGAAGTCATGGCAGGAACTCACACAGGGCAGGAACCTGGAGGCAGGAGCTGATGCAGAGGCCGCGGAGGAACAGTGTTACTCCTCGGGGCTTGTTCAGCCTGCTTTATTCATAGACCCCAGGATCAGCAGCCCAGGGATGGCCCCACCCACAATGGGCTGGGCCCTCCCCCATTGATCACTAATTAAGAAAATACCCTACAGGCTTCCTACAGCAGATCTTACGGAATCATTTGTAGTGGGTAGCTGTTCCAGCTTTGACCTTGAAGCACTGCCCCACTGAGGCAGCTGGTAACTGCCACGCCTACCTAGGACCTGTCCCTGGGGCTTGGCTGGGACAGGAGCCCTTAAGACCCGAGATCCAGATGTGCCGAGCCTCTTGGTTCCTCATGATCCTGGATGCTGGATGGCAGACGAGTTAGAGTTCTCCGGAGAACCCCGCTGAACTGCACCTCACCTCTCCCGGATTCTGTAACCAATCCCTTTACTAGCTGTAAGTTACCCCAAAATAAACCTCCTTTTAACTCCGTGGAGTTGCCTTGTTAAATCACCACATTAATCATTTTTTCAATCAAGATTCCCTCTTTCCAGATGACTTCAGTTTGTGTCAAATTAACATAAAATTAGGCAGGACAGCCATCTTGCTGGCCCTGTCTTGTTGGTGGTGGTGTTAGTTTGTTTGCTTTATTTTGTTGGATTTTTTGTTTGTTTGTTTTTTCAAGACAGGGTTTCTCTGTGTAGCCTTGGCCGTTCTAGAACTGGCTCTGTAGAGCCAGGCTCGCCTTGAACTCACAGAGATCCGCCTGCCCCTGCTTCCTGAATGCTGGGATCAAAGGTGTGTGCCACCACTGCCCGGCTTGTATGCTCACTTTTATTGAAAGAGCCTCTAGCAACCATCCTACTTCCTGTGGTGACCAGCTCACTGGGGCCTTACCTCCAAATGAACTAGGAAAGAATATGGAAACTTCTAGAAAGCAGAACAGCCATGGAAGGCTGGGGACAGTCTATCCCATGCAGAGCCCATGCATTGGTTTGAGGCAGGCGGGTTTCCTGCCGTCGACTCTGCTGTACTGAGCACAAGAGTGAAGTTCAAAGTCAGAAGCGACCCTGGCCTGTCAGCCCTTTCGTCTCTCCTGCCCTTGTCGGTTAAGGCATCAAATCAGGCCTGGCCACTTAGACCTTTGAGTCCCTGCAAAAGAACAGTTAGGACCTCCCAGAGGAGCTGTGAGCATCTTCCCTAAAGGAGACATGAACTGCATAATGCACAGGTGCTTGCTTGCTTTTCTCCCTAGAATTTAAAAGCTACTTTTAATCATCTATATATTTGTTGTTTGTCTGAAAAAAATATAATGGGACAATCTGTATTTTACCTGGCTATTCTACCTTCAGTATGAACCTCCTGGTACCATTTAGGGTATTTTCTGTTTGGTTACCTTAGGCTAGTTCTTGGTCTTGGTGTGATTTAGGGGTCTTGCTACTTTGTGGGTTCATTAGCTTGACTGAGAAATCTCTAATCCCAGACAGGCAGTCTTCAGTCTGCTCACGTTTTAGCTGAGCAATGGTCATCTATAGTTGCCCATCTTGCACAGGGCCAAGATGGCACAGGTGTCAGAAACCAGGAAGGGGAGCCACGAGCAGGAGACCTCCAAACAAATCCAAAATCTGAAGAGCAATGAATGTCTTTGGGGACATCTCCCCTTCGAGAGGTCACTAGGCCACTTCAGCTACTGTTGAAAATACTGTCCTGTATGAATGTGGACAATAGGATCATTTTTTATGTGTATGAGTTCTCACCTGCATGTATGTCTGTTCATGTTTGTGCCTGGTTCCCTTGGAGACCAAAAGAGGGTGTTGGGTCTCCTGGAAATGGAGTTACAGGGGTTTTTGAACCACCGTTTGGGTACTGCAAAGTGAACCTGGGTTCTCTGCAAGAAAAGCAAGTGTTCTTAACCACTGAGCCATCTCTCTGGCCCCGGCAATGGATTAAATTGTACAGAAACAGCTCTAGTAAAATTAAAGTTATCATCCAACAAGAGTGATCAGACAAGCATCTCAACACAGTACATGTCATGATCAGTAGTACATCTAGGGCAGGACCTGGCACCTAGCCACACCTCCTTATTAAGCGTGAAACATCCTGCCCATACCATCTCTCAAATGCCCCTACATAGGAAATTGACAAAACTTTTAAAGACTTTAATGGCAACACAATTTAAAATTTCAAAAATGTTCACCAAGGATAAAATAATTAAATAGGAAAATATCTAAGCATATAAAGAATAGCTGATTACACTAGAATTTTTAAACATGCACGAGAA
The DNA here is from genome assembly GCF_004664715.2 of Peromyscus leucopus. NCBI lineage: Eukaryota > Metazoa > Chordata > Mammalia > Rodentia > Cricetidae > Peromyscus > Peromyscus leucopus. Next base: position 72,924,469 of record NC_051063.1, read on the forward strand.
TGGTCAAACAATCACAGTTTTCTTTATGTTGGGTATTCTATGAGGACTCATGAAATGATGTCTTACAATGCAGAAGAGCATTTAGTGATATGCAGGACATCGTGACAGGTTCCAAACCTCATGGGATTTCCTTCAGAACTTGGATGTGGATGTGGTCAGAACAAAGGCTGGGAGGATGCATGAGGTACCAACAAGAGTCACCTCTCAGTAGGGTGTGGTTATGGAAAACACTTACTGGATATTTTATGCTTGTTATTAGTTCCATATTCTCTATAGTGACCATAGAGTGTTTTTGTAATTTTAAAAAGTTGCTTTAAAAATTCAGTAGTGGCCCAGCACTTGAGAGGCTGAGACAGGAGGATTGCTGCAAGTTCAAGGCTAGATTGAACTACACAGCAAACATCAGACCAATAAGAATGATTATACAGCCGGGCGTGGTGGCGCACGCCTTTAATCCCAGCACTTGGGAGGCAGAGGCAGGAGGATCTTTGTGAGTTCGAGGCCAGCCTGGGCTACCAAGTGAGCTCCAGGAAAGGCGCAAAGCTACACAGAGAAACCCTGTCTCGAAAAAACCAAAAAAAAAAAAAAAAAAGAATGATTATACATAGGGAAATCAAATCTGACATACAGAAGGTAAAACTGGTTTAAGAGACTGCAGGATGCCTTGGGTGTGTCCATCTTTTCCTTCCCCTTCCTTCCCCTTCCTCCCCTTTCTTTCCCTTCTTCTCACACTCCACTCTTCTTCCTTGCCCCTTCCTCCCTTCTTCCCAGGGAGACTAACGGGCTCCAGCTTCTGCCTAGAACACTTGTAAATGGTGCATTTACAGTCCTATATTGGTCCAGTGTGCTGAGGAAGGTGGCTGTGGACTCCTGGTGTCCCATTGCCTACAATGCAGATCTTGGAGACAAACTTCCATGAGGACTGCTCTGTCCTTGGTCTTTGCAGACAGCCCCCTTTCATCCTAAGAGTTAGAGGCTGCCCTTGAGAAAGATGGCCTTTGTTAGAAGCATCAACCAAAGTGAACTCAGATTTGCCCAGACTATCTTCTCCAAATGTGTACACCTGGTGAGTGCTTTCATTTTCCAAAACAAGATGAAGCAAGCTCCAAAATTCAGACATGCTCCTGGAGCTCTCAGTCTGCGGGACAACTGGTACCAATGTACAGAACTCCAAGAGGCTCTCCATCATTGGGATTGAGATGTACATGCTGTCCAGTGAATGATGGAGAAAAAGGAAAGGTGTCCAGGCATTCTGGAAGTTTCCCCAAGGCATAAGTCTGAGGCTAACTAGAGTTCACAAGCAGAGAACATGTCAAACCAAGTAAACTACACATTCACGGTCACCACATTCAAAACCACGCCACAGCCTGAGAGTGTGTAATGGGGAGAGTGGAGGGAATTAGGATTGGGCCAGCCCATGTGGAGCCCTGACTGCTACACTCAAGGGCATCTGCTCTCCCTGCAGCGCTGTGGAGGGCAGAAATTAGTCAGGATCAGCCCTTCCCATGAATACTCTGTCTCAACACGCCCCTTTCCCTGCCTCCACTACTGACACATGGGAAGAAATCGAGCAGGGAATTCTATTTCACTTCAGAGAATTTTGTTGGAAAACCACGTCAGACTAGACCTCCAGTACAGAAGAGCTGCCCCGTCTCTTGCCTTTATAATCACACATTTCTCCCATCGCCAATCGCCACCAAACCAGCTCCCATCACCGAGCCCCAAGGAAGCTTACAGTCAGGTGGGTGCAGAATATAAAGAATCTGTCTCTTCTCCAAACACTGACCTGTAGAACGTTCTTTACCTTCCCCAGACCCACCCTGAGCCAAGAGCCTCAGCATCCACCATCAACTAAAGATACCTGTCTACATCTGGCCACACCCACAGCTCTCAAATCTGTAGACCATTTAGGGCCTTTCTCCACAATCCTCCCATCTTAGGGTGGTCAGAGAGGCCTATGCATACATGTCCTTAGCTCAGGACAAAGCATGCCTCTGGCCACTTAGGACAGCTCAGAGAAAATGGAGAGAAGCTCTGCCATTAACTCCTCGCCCGAGTAGGCACTGGTTTCTTTAAATCCTATTGCAATCTTAGCAGGCTCACATGCCTGAAACAAAAGCCTCCTCGACCCCTGGAAGATGACTTTGGTGAAAGTAGAGCTCATTTCAGAAAATCAAAGCAAAGAAAAATATTGAATACAATTCCGAGGCATAATGCATTATTATGGGCTTTTATGGATTTTATGTATAATTTCATGTAAAGTTAAGAGGCTGAAGTGATCTCGTACATTCAGCTGTATTATCGGCCCAGCACCAAACAAGTTCCACATCTTATTATGTTCACAGTTGACACACTATTAGAGAAATGTGCAGCTGTCTTACTCTACTATTCATTTCCTCATTACTATTTTATAAATATATGATTAACAGTTATTGTAGCTGCCTAATTCACATTTATTGCAAAATGCAACCCCACAAATGAATGCTCAAAGCAAAGAGATGTGGTTTTAGAGTAATTTAAATTTTACAGTTCCATTTACCCTGCTTTTTAATTTGCTGTGTAATGAGCCTATTAGAATACAGCACATCTGGAAGGTCTTTGGGGAACATTTAATTTTCTGTGGCTTCAGTACTAACAGAACTTGGACCAGAAAGCCCACAGATGCCTAGAAGACTCTACAAAACCCACACATTTTATGCCAAGATGCCGGTTAATTGTGCAGATGAGACAATTATAGCAGAGCATCAAGATGGGCTTCCCGGTGCTAAAAACTGAAGGCGCCGGTGGAGGACCTTTCTCTTTGCAAAGTTTCCACATTAAAAACCGGAAATCAGAGACCTGTGAGAGTGAAGGCGCTTGCAGCCACGCCTACTGACTTGGGTTTGAGACCCGAGAAAACCAGTTCTCAAAAGGTGTCCTCTGACCTCAGCGAAGCACTATCACACATGGCGCGCGCGCGCACGCGCGCACACACACACACACACACACACACACACACGAAAACTTAAAAACAAAAAAGCATGAAATTAGATTCCCTGGTTTTTTGTTGTTGTTGTTGATGATGATGATGATGATAATATTTTTGTTTTTGTGGGGTTTGTTTTGCTTGTGTGGCTTTTGTGGGGTTTGGGGTGGGAACTGCACACGCACACGTTTCTGATTCAGAAAGGATGCTATCTCAAGGTGTGCATTTTCCCAGCTTCAGCTCGCTTTGTGCGCACAGCCTTCTGACAGCCCCACTAGCCCCTCACCTTGCATAACAAAGGCCCGGCCATTTGTGAAGGTTGCAAAGCCAAGCCTCCTGCTTCCTCCAGTCCTAGCCTCTTCCTCCTGAGCCTAAGGGCTGTCACCAGGCTACACCACACCACAGAAGCATCCCAAGTATTTGAAATTGATTTGAATATTACCTACAGATCACTGCTGCGGAACTCATGTTTGAGAAATAATGTGAATCCATTGCCATCGATTAGCTAATTTATGTTCTACAACTAATCGAAGCACAAATCTCATTAGCCACAGGTCAGTAAGGCTCGGAGAGAAAAAGACAATCATTTTGGTAGCCCAGTTGCCTGTAAAGACACAATTAGAAGCTGCTGGTTTTCTGGGCTTCTCTCTCCTTTCACCCAAGCTGACTGTGAAGGAAAAGAACAGCCAGCCAGAATCCCAGGGTCCTGAGGCCACTCGGAAAAGAGAGCTGTCAATTTGACGATCCAAGGCACCTCTTCTATTTAATATAATAACAACAAAGGCAAGCTTATTGTTTCTAAAAGCATAGAATGCCCACCAGCTACTGGTACTGGCAAGAGGTAAGTTTTCATTGGGGGAGGAGAGAGGCTTTCTATACCCTAATGCTATGTGCATTGAACTATTTCCCGGAGCACAAGGAAGCCGTGCATGAATCAATTAGGTTTTGCAGGCCAGACACACCTGCTCTTCACCCAGGATCCACTTCATTCCTTGAGCCCCATTTAGATCAACTGATGCAGAGACTTTTAAATCGAGTTTAAATATGAAGGGTGATTGGGAAATGACAGAAGGGAGCAAACTACCTGGACTGGGAAGGGGCTCAGCTGGAAAAGCGCTGGATGCACAGCATGAGGACCTAAGTTTGGGTCCCTTAGCATGCTCCTGAAAAGCCAGGCACTTGTCTACAACCTCAACAATGTGGAGCTGAGGCAGGAGGATCACAGAGGCTACTGAGGAAGACACTTTGTTGACTCTTGGACTCCACACTCACATGCACAGGCAAGTGCACCCACACACATGTACACACTCATGTACACACAGGTAAAAGTCCCTAATTTTTATGAAAATAAGGCTTCTGGCCCCAAGCTCTTCTTGCTAAACCCTACAGTGTCCTTTTGAAAGTGGTCCCCACAGGCCACAGATGCCTAAAAGCATGGGATCCTGACTTTCTCATAGCCAGAAAAAAATGCTTTATCTGAATTCACAATGGATCAAACCGAGAAATTTGCTAAATAACCAGGAATAGAGTCCAAACTGAGATTTTTCTGGGTAAACAAAGAGGAAAACAGCACAGTGAACCCCAAAGGTTTCCACCGATCCATTATCTCCAGGTCACTGCAATGCCATGCTGAGTCCATAAAGGACATTACTGGCAGCAGCCCATGGATAGTTCAAGGGTGTTAATGCAGGTTCCCCTGAAACAATGGACAGCCCACATTCCTTCATGGCCAGGACACCAAGGACAGGGCATTTTTAGTGTGACCAGAAGAGACAGAGGCCATCGGGTTAAGAACATGATCAAGTCACCCACACTTCCCCACTAGGACTCGGTCCTAATGTGGCAGGATAAACAACAGTCGTCATCTTTAAATTATTTTACGATGCTTTTAGACTCTGAGCATTTTCTTTAGCGTGTGTGCATGTGTGTATGTGAGTTACATGTGTGTGAGAGGCCCGAGGTCAACAATCTCTGGTGCTGTTCCTCAGGCACTGTCCACCTTGCTTTACTTCTTGTTTGTTTTTGAGACAGGGTCTCTTGCAGTCCTGAAGCTCATGAACTAGGCTAGACCAGCTGGACAGCAAGCCCCTGGAATCCACCTGTCTCTGCCTTCCCAGTGCTGAGATTACAAGGGCATGCCACCACTTCTAGCTCTTTTAAACATGGTTTCTAGGTGTTGAACTCAGGTTCTGGTGCTTACATGGCAAGTACTTTTCCAACTGATGTATCACAGGCCCCCAGTCCTTAGCACAACTGATGCCATGTTGGAGGCACCATTCTGACCTTAGAACCCAGCATGTAGGCTCCAACACCTGCCAAAGTGGGAATAAAGACCCAGTCCATCAAGGACCTAATCCATAGTTATAGGATTCAGTAAAGTCCCTTAATGTGATACCCTTGCTTCTGAAATTTTGCTTCTTGCTAACTGAAGTGTGTCACTTAGGATGTGATTTTCTTGCATAACAGAAAAAGGATGGTAAGGCTCGGGGCTGTATGATTTGGGCAAGTTCCCCATGCAGCCGCTGGCCAGCAATACAGGCTTTCTAGTGAGCTTTAAAAGTGTCTGTGTGTGTTCTCTGGTGAAGTCACGTCTCCACAGAGCTACCTTCCCAACCCTCTGAACATTTTTGCACACCGGTTGACTTGCCTTATCTTTGTGCTTCAAACCCCCAAATCTTAGAAATCAAAACATGGACTAGGAGTTACTTCTCAGGACTCTAACCCTGGAGGCTGAACCTCACAGATACACACCCACCCAGCATCCGTTTCCGGTAACAAGGGCTGAGCAACAGCATCTGCCGCCTGACACCAGCATCCCACATCACACAGGGAAAGAACCCCAGAGTCAGCTCAGTGGCAAAGCTGTGTCCCCACAACGGACACTCTTGGCCCTGCTGTCCAGGTGCCCACACATATGGAGCAGCTGCTCCCACGCCTGGCTCCTCTCCTCCCCAGCTGAATGTGAGGGTCCTGCAAGCTCTGCTCTCCTGGCACCTTCAAGTCTTTCCCCTCTCACTAGAGCTCAGTTCCTCAGTAGCATTGCCAGTCAGTGCTCCCTCTCCTCCTCACCACAACCCTACCGTCTGAGAGCCAGCCAGAGACCGTTGCTGCCCTCCGTCCCCTCCCAGCCCTGCCATGGTGCCTTATTCTGTTGTTCTTTTTAATTGTGCACAAGGCGGACCCATCTCTCATCAAGAGACACCGAATAACATCAAGCACTGTGTCTACTTCCTCGTTCAACCCTTACTCGCCCCCTTGCTTCTTCTAAAGCAGAGCATGACCCTGAATTGTGTGCTCAGTCCATTATCTAAATAACCTTCAGTACTGGGGAGTGATGGTTCAATGTCTTGAGCTCTACAGAAATGTCACTTTGTTCTCTAGAATCTTCTGTGCATGGTATTTTTCATGTAGCATCGAGTTTCAAAGATCCGTGCAGATACCTGTTAGGCACCTATAGAATGTGTAGTATAGATCATTATTTTCCCTGGAAGTATACTATCCCATCTTTGTCGATTCTCTTATCAGTAGGCATCGGGGTGGGTCTAAGGTTGTTACTGTGGTAGCATCCTCTCATTCTCCTATTCCATACAAGCAAGAGCTTCACAAAGGCAGATGCCTCAGAGTGGAGCTGCTGCCGTGTGTGTGTGTGTGTGTGTGTGTGTGTGTGTGTGTGTGTGTGTATGCATGTGCATGCATGGTGTGTAACTTTTCAAGACAATGTCAGTTCTTTTCTGATTCTTTCTCACATGCAACATATTGTAAGACTTGATTCCCCATCTCCTCACTGTGACAATTAGTCCTCAGAGTCAATTGGATGGGGTGTAGATCAGCCTGGAGACAGCCCTCTAGCATGTCTATGAGGGCATTTCCTGAGAGGATTGACTGAGGGAGGAAACCAGGCAGGGCAGTTATGGAGAGGTCTGAGGAGAGTCAGTGTTGCCTCCTGCCTTTATTTCTTCCTGAACCAATGTGTCATCCATGGCTGGTCCTCCACTAATGTCAGACTCCAGCTTCTTCAGCCTTCTGACATGGACTCCATGCCAGCAGCAACTCTCCAAGGATCTTCCAGGCCTTCAGTGATAGACTGGGACTGCCAAGGCTTCCAGCATCATGGTCTGAGCTGCTACCTGGTCTCTCCAGCATGCAGATGGCCATTGTTGGATTATCCAGCCCTGTCCTGAAAGCCAGTTTAATAAATCTCCCCTTATAATATATATTCCTTCTATTGATTGTGTTTCTCTTGAGCAGAGATTCTCAACCTGTGGGTTGTGACCCCACTGGGGGTTATATGTCAGGTATCCTGCATATCAGATATTTACATTATGATTCATAACAGTAGCAAAATTACAGTTATGAAGTAGCGACAAAATAATTTTATGGTTGGAGGTCATCATGACATGAGAAACTGTATTAAAGGGTCACAGCATTAGGAAGGTTGAGAAGCCTTGCTCTGGAGAAAATCCTGCCTAATATAACCCTGCCTGTGCAAGATATAGTCAGATATTTTTATTATTATTTTTTTAATTTGTATGTGTGTTTTGCCTGCATGTATGCCTGTGTATCATATGTGTGTCTGGTGCCTAAGAAGGTCAGAAGAGGGCATCAGATCCCCTGGAACAGGAATTATAGATAGATGGTTGTGAGCCATCATGTGGGTCCTAGGAAATAAACCCAAGTCCTCTGCAAGTACAAGCCATTGTTTCACCCCATAGTTAGATTGAACTTGGATCAACCAAGTAACATAACATGGAATGCCATTGTGGCTTTAATCTGCATTTTCCTGACTACAGATGAGATTGAGCAACTTTTCATATGCTAATTGCCCATTCCTGCTGTGGGATGGTCTGTATGTCAAATTACTCTGATCAATAAATAAAACACTGATTGGCCAGTGGCTAGGCAGGAAGTATAGGTGGAACTAACAGAGAGGAGAAAAGAAAGAACAAAAAGGTGGAGGGAGTCACTGCCAGCCGCCACCATGACAAGAAGCATGTGAAGATGCCGGTAAGCCACGAGCCACATGGCAAGGTATAGATTTATGGAAATGGATTAATTTAAGCTATAAGAACAGTTAGCAAGAAGCCTGCCACGGCCATACAGTTTGTAAGCAGTATAAGTCTCTGTGTTTACTTGGTTGGGTCTGAGCGGCTGTGGGACTGGCAGGTGACAAAGATTTGTCCTGACTGTGGGCGAGGCAGGAAAACTCAAGCTACACATTCCAGTTCACACTTCCATAAAATGCCTATTCTTGGCTCTTGACTGATTTTCCATTGTTTCATTTCTATTGATTGTTCCCATTTGTCTGGATTCTGTATACTAATACTTGTTATGTATGTTGCAAACATCTCAGTTGTTTGTTTGTTTTAAGAAGTTCTAAGAGTCTTGGTGTCCCATAACTTGCCTGTGTTTTGCTTAAAACTTTGGTATCACAAGGTAATGTCTATGTTCTTCTTTAAAATGTTAGTTTTTGGCTTTTATATTTAATCCATCTGTGAGTGACTTTGTGGATGGTGTGCAGTAGGGATATTATCTCATTTCCCTAATGCAGTTAACCGACATTTCCAACACCTTTTTCTTGGACATTCCATTCCTTCACCCAAATGGACTCCAGTACAATTGGTTGCTGTGTCTGCTCCTGGGCTTTTATTTGGTTTTATTCATTTTTGCTACATGGCCAGTACTACACTATCTCAATGATTTATATGCAGCTTTATAACCTAAGCTGACATTTGTTAGAGCATGGACTCCCCTCCAGCCACATATAACTTATTTGGCTATGTCCACAGTTTGTTTTCCAGGAAGGCAAAGTAGGAGGAAGAACATGAAATGGGTGTGTGGCAGTTTGTCTTGGGTACTTTTACTGTGGCTGTGACAAGACACTCTAACAAAAGCAACTTCAGGGAGAAAGAGTTTCTTTGGCTCAAAGTTCAAGGGTACAGTCCATCATAGCAGAGAAGTCACGGCAGCAGGAGTTTGAGGCAGCTGTCACATCATATCCACAGTCAGGAAGTAGAGAGAAAGAGATGATGCTCACACTCTTTGCTGTATACAGTTCAAGATTCCAGCCTAGGGAATGGTGCCACCCACAATGGGAAGGGAGGTCTTCCACCCTTAAACTCATCAAGATAACCCCCACCACACAGGCATGCCCAGAGACCCATTTCCCAGATGACTAAATCTCATCAAAGTGACATTTGAGATTAACCATCCCACGGCTGATTTCTGCACATCAGGGCCTGCGCTAAGTGTGGGGGGCACTTAGCATCTCGTCTAAACCACTGCTGCACCGAAGAGTTCTTTCTTTTCCTTTTTTTCTATTTTTATTTTATCAACAAGAAAACTGAAGCTTTGAAAGGTTTAATGACTTGACATATTCACACATCAAATAAGAAGTAGCGAGTAAAACCCTAACTCAGGTCTGGCAGACTCCCAAGACCATACTCTTAGACTTTCATTGAAGAATCATGTCAGAGTCGTCATTTTCTGTGCCACTGAACTTGCTTAGCCCCCTTAGCTTGGAAACTGCAGCTGAGTATCTGAGGCTAGGCCTTCACTTAGGAGTTTGACGATGTTGGTCTGCCTGGGCCACGTAAATCCCTCCCGGTTACACGATCTCTCCCCCAGAATGTACGGTCAGCCTGGCTAACTAGCCTTTGTTGGACATTTCTCTCTAATTGTGAAGCATTTTCTGCTCAACCTGGATTGCCACAGGGGAGGGGTGCGGAGGTAAAGTGGAAGCATTCCAGACAAGACTCGACATCCTGTCTACAGCTTTTGCCCAGCAACTGAAGAAAATGCCTGCAATGGAAGCCGAGCTGTCCCTTTCAGATGAAAATAACCGCATGCCCTTTCACATAATAAACCTCCCAGGCCTGGTAGATTCGCTAGCTTTAATTATGTGGTTGAGGTCAAATATATTTTATGGACAAAAGCAATGATAGGCAGGGTTTTCATACAAAAGATTTCAGCTCATTTGAGATTTAACCATTTTTAAATTTAATAATTTTTTTTAAAAGCCACAATTGCAGAGGTCAGATCTAAGTCTACTACCTATTAAGAGCTGCCAAACCCAAGGCTGCAGCTTGGAGCTAGGGGATAGGAAACGATGATACCCAGGGATGAGGCTGACAGTGGACATGGAAAAGTCCAGGGTCCTGGTGTGGCTGACCATGGGCTCCTTCAAGGATCCACAAGCCTTGATCAGCACTGGTCTCATTTCCTGGCCAGTTCTAGTGGCAAATGTGAACTTGCACTTCTAGGAACTTCAGAATGGTTTCCTATTCAGCAGGTATCTACCGTTCCCATGTCCTATGCCAGCTCCCCATCTGTATCTGTGACTTTATTCTTAACACCATCATGAGACTCATCATTACATATTAAAGCACTAGCTGAAGAAAGACAGAAAAGCCTTGTCTGTAATGTCCAGACAATGTACTTGAACCTTTCCTTTAAAAAATTTTTTTTAATTTATTATTAGTCAGGGTTCTCTAGGGAACAAATGGAATGAATCCATATATATAGAGAAAGGACATTTATTAGAATGACTTACAGGCCATGGTCCACCTAGTCCAACAATGGCTGTCTACCAACAGAAAGTCCAAGAATCCAGAGCTGTTCAGTCCAGGAGGCTAGATGTCTCAGATGGTCTTCAGTATACATTGGAATCCTAAAGAAGTAGGCTCTAACACCAGAGAAGGAATGGACTTGCCAGTGAGAGCAAGCAGGCAAAGACAGAGAGCTTCCTTCTTCCATGTCTTTGACATAGGTTGCCCCCAGAAGGTGTGACTCAGATTTAAAGTGTGTCTCCCCACCTCAAAAGATCTGGATTTAGGGTGGGTCTTCTGACTCCAAATAATTCAATCAAGAAAAATCCCTCACAGGTGTACCCAGCAGCTTGGGTTTAGTTAATTCCAGAGGAAGTCAAGTTGACAACCAACAAGGGCCACCACAGCCATGATGTGGGGGAGGGGAACCTGCATGTGCCATGGAATGTCAGAAGACAGATTTGTGGAGTTGGGTCTCTCTTTCTCCCTTTATGTGGGTTCTGGGATCCAACTCAGCTCATCAGGATTGCATGGAACGTGCTCTTACCCACTGACTCATCTTGCTGGACCCTTCTTTCATTGAAGAAATAATAAGAAATAGAAAACAATCTTCCAGTGTCCCAGGAGAGGTGACCAAGAGCCCTTAGGATGAGTGCTCTACTCAGAGCCATAGGAAAATGAGTCCATGAGTCAGACACTAGGGATCCACACTCCAGCCAGCATCGGGTAACTCTTTGCTTCTCTCTAATCTGGAGATAAGGAAAAGGGAATGTAAAAGAAGGACTTAGGAAGATGACTCAAGACTGAGTATAAGCCAATCCAAGTCCCTGCTGACTCTTCTCCCAGCACTTGCCGCTCCTGGCCCAAAGTAGCACCTGTACCAAAAACCCACCCTGGTCTTTTGTCTACTGGATTGGTCTGAAGCCTCAGAGACAGGAGATAGAAAGACAAAGATGGGGACATTTGGGTCTAAGGATCTAAATTTTTTGTTTGTTTCTTTGTTTGGTTGGTTGGTTGTTTTTGTTGTTGTTGTTTTTGTTTTTTAGAGACAGGGTTTCTCTATGTAACTTTGGAGCCTGTCCTGGAACTCACTCTGTAGCCCAGGCTGACCTCGAACTCACAGAGATCCGCCTGCCTCTGCCTCCCAAGTGCTGGGATCAAAGGTGTGCGCCACCACCGCCTGGCAGATATAAAATATTAGAAAGGTCACTTACACTATATAAAATTTAATCCATGGTAAAAAATGCTGTCCACTGAAACACAGCAGGGTGGGTCAGCAGGACCTCTCTGTTCCCACTCCTGCCTGCATTCATGGGAACTCAGTTTCCCCTTTAAAAACTACGGTGACATTTCTAAAATGAAAATATGCCTACCTCCTTTCTGTTGCCATGAGCCCCTCACAACACTGGGACCAAGTCCGGCCTCCTCGCTCAGGCACCCAAGCACCCAGGACGCTCCAGAGTCTCTGCTGCCACATCTAGATGTCCCCTTGATGCCCAGACCTCACTTTAGAATGCCCATCCAGCCACTACTCCCATCAATTTTACCACCCCCGACTCCCAGGAAAGCATTAAGTTCCCTACTCTGGATGGGCACTTGGAATATCTCTATCACCAAGTGCCTTGTCTAAAGCCCAAATATATGCAGTTAAAGATGGAGAGTCAAGGTCACCAGACACTGGGTAACTCATGCACTACCCATAACCCAAGACCAAGCTAGGATGTCCGGATGCTAGGATGCCAGGATGGGGGAAATTTAGCCCCACCACTTTCCTGAGGTGGGGGAGACAGCTTCTCCTCCTCCCTTTAGCCTTCTGTGATGTGTTACAGTTTGGTTGACTTTTCAAAAGGGAGCCCCTAAAAACAAAGGCTTGGCTTCAGTTGTCTGTGCATTCCTAGCTCCTGGACAGTAGCCAGCCAGTCATAGGTGCTCAATTAATACATGCAAAAAGAAGGAATAAATCATCGCTGGAGGTAATTATTGGTAAATGTAACAGCCACAAAAGAATCCCACCACTGCAGAACCACACACTGTACAGTTGTTCTGCAAGGTCCCATCTGCACAGTGCATGTATATACATAGCCTCTCGGCGCTCCTGCGATGGTTGATGAATTGAAGAAATCGCCCTTAGCAAGGATCGGTCTCCGGCTCCTTCCCCCTCACTACCCCAAATGCTCCTTAGTTCTTGGTGCTGTTGGCTGTGTAACCAGGAGCACCTGATTTGTGAGTCTTCTATTAAATATATTAGAAAAATTAATTAGCTGCCCAATCCGATGAGTTTTGCTGCACATGGATGTAAATTATATTTATCCAGATGTTTAGCGGGTCCATGCCAAACCATTTAAACATAAAACAGATAAGTTCTTTACATCTAATTTTCAGCTTCCCAAGAATCAGTCCTCGGCAGATGGCTGCGCAAATGAAGCTAGGAAAAAAAATTAAAGGCTGTCTGTATCTTTCAAATTGACATGGTGAGCAGTTGGGTTCTGCTGAAACTAAGAATGACCACAAAATGTAATTATGATTGTAATGAGAGTGGGTTAAGCTTAAACTATTTCTCATTTTCATTGCAGTCACTGCCACAAGATGGAGTGGAGATTAATGCCAGGCCATTTCCTGTCCTTGTTATATTCTTTGTCATTAGAATTAAACATCATCATTTGAGCATCTCATGTATACTAAGAAGGATGGTCAGGGAGGAGTGGCCAGAGCACCGGGCAGAGCTCTGTGCTCCATTGACTCCTCGATGGTGGCACACACGAAGGAAATCGGGCCCCAGATCTCACACCTCAAGCTCAACTACGACAGAAATGTAGCAAGGCACAAGAAGGAAACAAAGCAGACAGATATTGACCAGAAAGGACAGAGCCACCGCTGTGAACTTTTTCAGCTCTTCAGGGGCTTCGGGGCTGCGATGAGTAGAAGAAGGGAGGGTGGGAAGGGAGTTGGGAATAAAGGGAGCTGAGGTGGGAAAGTTCAAGAAAATAAGAATCATACTGTGGTCCAGTGAGGTGCATAGTGGGTCTACAAGTAGTGTGTTAGTTTTCTCATCACTGTGACCAAAGGACCGCCAAAGGGACACTAAATTGAGGAAGTATTTATTTTGCTGCACAGCAAGAAGAAATATCGTCATGGTGACAAAGCATGGTAGGGGGTGGGGGGGTGGAGACTGGGAGCAGAATCATGAAGCTCCTTGTTTACATCTCAGTGGGCCAGAAAGAAGAGAGAGTGGAATATCCATCACTCGCCGGGCTTCTCTTTTTTAATTTTTATTCAGTCTAGGATCTTAGCCCATGAGATAGTGTCACCCTCATTCAGGATGAGGCTTCCCTCCTTAGTCAAATCAGTCTCGAAACACTCTCACAGACATGCCTAGAGCTGTGTCTCCTAGGGGATTCTAAATCCAATCAGGGTGACAATAAACACCAACAATCATACACAAGAAGACCACAGAGGTGAAAGAACTGAGATCACCAGATCAACGACCCTAATGGGAGTACGGAAGCCGACGCACAGAAGCAGCCAGCACTCTTCTCAACCCGGTGACTCAGACAGAAAGTTACGTGGACTCGGGAGACCCAGCTGAACCCTTTTCTCTCTTCTGGTAACACTGACCATGCTGTGACGTCTCTATCTGCTTCTCTGTCTATTTTCACCTGACCCATGGTTCTCACAGAGCCATCACTTAAAGGAGCTGAGCGGGCACTTACCAAATGTTTGCCAGCTAGATAACTAGATGACTAGCATGTCATCATCATTTGAAGGTGTTACCAGCTCTTGTGGAATCACCTCTTGCCCACTTGATCTTAGCCAAAAGACCAAGGAAGCAGTTAGCCAACATTTGTGGTACTTAGCTTATATGAGCCAGAGCTGATTCACTGTGTTGACTATGACCACATGTTGCCTCTCAGCTCTATACACACTGCCGCAAGTTGAGGGACAGCATTAAGAGCTGGCATGTTACAGACTGAGACCCTGGGAGTGGGGAGGGGGAGTACAGCCAAGAGAGAACATCTGGGCTGCTAAACTCAATTTGTTTTTCCTTGATAACTGGTTAACAAGGTTGAGCACCATTCCTGGGCTTGCTGGCAGTCTGTATATCAAGTCTTAGTCTTCACCTGAGTCTGTAGTCTAGTCCATGGGTTGGAGTGCTGTTGAGGTATAGAAATTCATTCTTTACTCTGAGTTCCTGGTCCTTCTCAAATGCATTATTTCCAAATGGTTTCTCCCATTCTGTGGATTGGGTTTTTGTTTGTGGTTATTTGTTGTTCCTGAGACAGAGACTCCTGTAGCCCAGACTGGCCTCAAACCTCTATGTAGGCAAGAATGAACTTGAACTTCTGGTCTTTCTGCCTCCACTTCCAGAGTGCTGGAGTTACACGCATGCACCAGCACCACCCTGTCCCAGGTTTGTGCAAAGCTGGGGGTCGAACCCATGCATCTCTAGCTTTCAGTGTTTCTGCTTTTTAATAACATCACAATGGTTTGCGATCCTGATGGAGTCTGAGTTATTTTGCCTTTGGTTGTGAGTTGTGGTTTCTTATCTAATAAATCATTACTTAATCTACTGTCACAAGAATTTCCAGTTTCCTTCCAAGAGCTATATAGCCTCTGCTCTTTGGTTGAGATCTTTTTAATTCATTTTCAGTTAATTTTGTCTATGGTGGAAGGTAGGAGAGCCTTCACTCTCCGTGTAAAGAGCCAGTTTTCCCAGCACCACTTGTTGAAAAGACTGGCCATGTCCCCACTGAAGCGTTGGGGAGTTGTTGTCCAAAGTCATTTGACCATAAACACATGAGCCCTACCTCTGTGCTTCCAATTCTGTTCTACAAGTCTCTATCTGACTTGTGTCAACGTTCTGCAGCTTGGCCCACTGTGCGAGCCACTCAGTAGGGTGTTTTAAGTTAGGAAATGTGAATCCTCCAATTCTGTTATTTTACAAAATTGTTGTGGTTCTTTTGAAAATAGCCAGCTGGAGTTTGGATGAAGATTGTTTTGGCTTCAAAGATCAACTTGAAGAGGATTATAGTCTTACCAGTGCCAAATCCGGTGACCCATGGACACCGATGGCCTTAGGTCCTCTTGTTTTTCACTCAATATTTTCTAGTCTTCTGTGTACCGGTCTCATGATTCTGTTGTCAACGATCCTGCTTAGACAGTTCACCCTCTCTAACGCAGTTAGGAGGGAGACCATTCTATCCCATAGCTCGTCCTGATTCCCGTGCACGGCTCCTGTCCTCTGCAGCTTTCATTTGTCCTTTATTAGCTCCCGTACAGAGGGCAGGGAGAGTCTGACTTCCCTGTACAAGCCTGTGATTTCCACAAATGGAGGCTCTTTTTTGCTCCTTTGGAATTTGGATCCTTTTTACCTCTCTTTCCTACCTAATTGTTCTCACTACATTAACTGAAAATGTATTCCCTCCAATGGAATCATGGGCAATAGAACAGAGGCCTGGTCATACTTATCTCATTGGTGTAGTTACCAAACAGGACCGTTCTACAAGAAATGTCTAGTAGACATTTAATGAATACAAGAACATGAAACTAAGTATTTTACTTTAAAAAAAAATGAACTTCTAAAGAAAAAAAATCAGAAGTAACTCACCAAACATTATACACATTTTAAAATTTAATTAGCATACAATATCCATACATACTTAAGGGAATGACTTGATAATTTGGTACATGAATAAATATATAATGATAGAATTTAGGTAATTAGTACTTCTATCTCCTCGAAGATTTATCATTTCTGTTCTGTGTAGGATGAAGTGTTAAACGGTCTTATTAAGAAAAAAACCTGGAGCCAGATATCGGGGTTAAAACCTGAGAGATCAGAGGAATAGGAAAAGCCACAGCTAACCTCACCTCACCAACTCTGCAGCTTCCAAAGAGGCCTTCTTCCTGTCTACCCACGCCTATATGCCTTTCTGTTCTGCCATCTCATGTCCCCTCCACCCAGCTACATCACTTCCTCTTCCTGCCCAGCTCTGTCACTTCCTGTCTGTCTGTACAGATCTCCAGACCTTTTTGGTTAACTAGTGTTGGAATTTAAGGCGTGTGCCAACACGCCTGGCTCTGTTCCCAGTGTAGCCTTGAACTCACAGAGATCCAGACAGAACCCTGCCTCCCAAGTGACAGGATTAAAGGCTACCACTGCCTGCGTTCTATATTTACTATAATGGCTGGCTTTTTCCTCTGATCCTCAGATAAACTTTATTGGGGGACATAGTTAAATATCAGCACAGTTCTGCTTTGAGAGTGTCTCACTGTGTAGCTCAGATGAGCCTTAAACTCATTATCCTCCTGCCTCCGGTTTCCAAGTGCTGGGACTGTAGCCGTGAACCTCTGTGCCCACAGGGTTTGTCCTTTCTATGCGCTGGCAGTCTTTACACTCCTCTCTTCTTATTTTGGTCTATATTCTAAATCTTCCCAGCCACAGCCACCATATTGTGCAACAGAACACTAGAACTCATGTTCCTCTCACTGCACCCCTACTCAGTCCCTGTGCTCCCCCACCCCTCTCTTCTACAAGACTGATGTTTCAGCCTCCACAGATGAGTGAGAACAAGTGATATTTGTCTTTCTGAACCTGGGATATTTCATACCTTTTTTTTTTTTTTTTTTTTTTGGATGTGAGGAAGCAGGAATACCAAAGATGCCGGTGAAGTGTTCTTGCCCCCACATAAGTTTATTAGCGCTAGTCCTAGCTGACAGGAAACACATGCCGGAAAGGCACAAGAGAAGGGGCAGAGCAAGGGAGCAGATGGGCAGTGCACCTGCAGGCGAGACTGGGATCCCACCTTCTGAGCCCTGGTTCGACACCCACTGGCCTGGCTTTGGAGTGTATCTGTCATCCAGCTTCTCCGTGGGATTAAATAGCGCTGCTTCCTTCTGGTGTATCAGGAGAATTTACGCGCAGGGCCCCAGTCATATTGAGACATCCGTTAGGAAATCCAGGCAGGCAGGTTAAATGTTAATTTCCTTTCTACTGTACCATTTTCTAACCTCCTTCGATGAATCAAAGTGAGTAAAAGGTTCTTCACTTGCTGACATAAAACAAATTGAACAAATTACGTTACTTAACTGAGGAAGAACCAGTCATACCACTGATTCAGGCCCAGCCTCTGCTGAGCTCTTCCTCTTTATTAACATTCATTTGCAAATGAGTTTGCATTTCTAATGTAGCACTGCATTGATCTCATTAGCATATCTAACTGCATCCCATCACTGGGCCTGTTCCTAAGCTTGCTGTGAATCTGCTGGGCAGGGTACTTTGAGGTAACATAGCACATCCTCCCAGGCCATGAATCACAATCAAAGCCAGACCATGAATCAGAGCTGTAGGTAGAAACCATTTCTAACGATGACATCAGTAACTTCAGAGCTCTCAGGGGGGCTCATAGCAGAGTAAATGGAAGGCAGGGAGGAGCCTCAACTCTTGCTTCAAACTAGGGAGGCCTGGTCCTGTCCTCCAGTATCCCCCATAAGATCATGGGGGTTTTTATGTCACAGGTATAGATAGCCAGTGGTCCCATAGAGCTTGCTTCATGGTTGCCCTAGAAAAGACCAGCTGACATGTGTCTGAAGAGTTTGGGGTTAGAAGCGGGGTATCCTCAAGATGCCTCTAATAGGACCTCAACAGAAGCCAAAATGGCCCCAGATAATGAAAGCTCAAATTTTCCCATCTTTGGGGTCTAGTCAGAATGTAAAATGTCCCCATGGAGTCTGTGTTTGAACGCTTGCTCCCCGGTTGGTTGTAGAGTTTATAGAGCATCAGGAAGTAAGGCCTAGCTTTCAGTGTAGATCACTGGGGCAGGCTTTCATGAGGATACTCACTTCCAAGGCAGGCCAGAGCTCTCTGCAACCTGGTCCAAGGATATGTGAAAAGCCCTAGCTCCACACTCCCACCATCATGAACTTGACCATGAAACAAGTTGAGCAAATTATGTTACTTAACTGAGGAACAATCAGTCACACCACTGACTCAGGCCTGGCTTCTTTATTAACAGCCATCTACAAATGAGTCTGCAGTTCTAATGTACCAGATTAAAAACCAACTCAGCTTTTATCATGGCAACTAGGAAAGCTGCCGTCATAATAATCACTGTTCTGTTGCTATAAAAAGGCACCATGACCAAGGCAACTTATAAAAGAATACATTTAATTGAGGGCTTGCTTACAGTTTCAGAGGGTGAGTCCATAACCATCGTGGTGTAGGATGCATAGCAGCAGGCATGACTCTGGAGCAGTAGCTGCGAGCTTATCTAATCCATAATCAGCAGTCAAGAGAGAAAGACTAGGCCTGGCACCATGAGCTTTTGAAATCTCAAACTACACGCACGCACGCACGCACGCACGCACGCACGCACGCACGCACGACACGACACGACACACCTTTTCCAACGAGACCACACCTCTTACCTTTCCCAAACAGTTTCACCAACTAGGAACCAAGCACTCACATCCCTGAGCCTATGGAGATCATCCTCGTTCAAACCATCCCAGCAAATAACGGCAGCTCTTTATTTGCCTCTCTAAACCTCTGCCCTCCCAAAGATAATACTTATTCAGACATCACGGGATTTAATAAGATCATCATTAAGAAGTTCCACTAAGAAGATGTCTGAGGTGATGGCTCTGTCAGTAAAAGGCCTGAGACATAGCATGGAGATCTGAGTTCCATCATCAGCACCCATATAAAAGAACTGGGTGGGGCAGTGTGCATCTGTGGTCCCAGGGCTGGGAAGGTGGAAACGTGAGGCTTCCCTGGAGCTCCCTGCCCAGCCAGACTCACTGAAGCAGAGGTGGAGGGAGAGATCCTGTCTCAGGACACAAAGGTGGGAAGCAGTGGAGGAGGACACCCAACACTGACCTCTCCGTTCCACACAAATGTGCACAGATATCCTGCTCACACATGCACATGCACACCAAACAAACGAATTAATTAAAAGAAAAAACACGCAGACACCAAGCATCCTCGGGACCCAGGCTCTAGGCCAGCTCTCCCCGAGCAAGGCTGCCTACAGGTTGAGCATTGTTGACACTGTTTCACCCATCAAGGCACATTGAACAAGTGATACAGCCGGACCCTGAGCCCATGTCTATGCCTCTCCAAAGGTCCTTCATCTTTCTCTGTGAGATAAGGTCTCAGGAGCCTCTTGTCACGAGAGCAATGGGTTCTGTAGGGAAGCCAGGAAGCTGACAAATGGTGCCTGCAGCACCCATCACTAACTTACTCTCTCGGCCTTTCATAGTTCCGCCTGACCCGAGGAACAATCGGAGGAGAAGAACTTGAAAAAAAAAAAAAAAGCACCACTTTAAATTTCAGACCAATTCAATTTGGGAATATCAGTCGTGAGGCGAAGCTTCTAGACAGGGTTTCTAAATGACTCATCCTCTTCTCTGTCCATTTCAGGGGAAAATGAATGTTGCTGCTAACATTTGACATCAATCGCCCAATCACATGTTGTCCCATCATTACTCAGCACTGACACAAAGGCAGAGGAAAGAGACCTCTGCTCAAATGGTGCTCTCAGACAAGGAACCAATTCACAGTCCCTGGTAATGACAGAACAGGGAACAAAATGAAATTTGGCTAAAGAAGCCCCAGTGATGAGTCACGATGGGGAGGAGGTGGAACCAGAAGTCCCTGAATGGCTTTGTGTGCCACGTTTAGTTTCTTCAGTTCTTTCTGCATATTTGGTTGTCGTGTGCCATTGATGAGCCAGCCTGCCTTGGAAAGGTCAGCCGCAGGGCAGAAATAGTGCGGCGTCCAGAAAGCATGCTGACACACTCAGGGATGCACTCACCCGATATAGCCCCATGAGGAATAGCATGGCTACTGCTGTGATACAAGATACAAGAGAGCCAGGCGGTGGTGGCGCACACCTTTAATCCCAGCACTTGGGAGGCAGAGGCAGGCGGATCTCTCTGAGTTCGAGGCCAGCCTGGGCTACCAAGTGAGTTCCAGGAAAGGTGCAAAGCTACACAGAGAAACCCTGTCTCGAAAAAAAAAAAAAAAAAAAAAAGATACAAGAGAGCTAACCTGTGACACTAAGCCATGGCCAACCTTCCAGGCCCGGCATGTGGGAGTGAAGAGCTGGAACAGGTGGAGTTCGGAGGCCCCTGCCTAGCCCCATGCTAGATAAAAGAACAAAGCAGAAGCTGCTGGGGTCCTCCCGGGAGGTGAAAAGTCGATGGGTATTGTAGATTCTCATCACTGTCTTTCCTGCAGGTAGCTCGATTATGTAAGCCCATCTTTATACCATGACCCAATTTCAAAATGGCGTTATTGGTAGAGCCAGGAGCGAGTAGGCAAATTGAGGATACTATTAGTCACAGAAACACTGAGTATTTCCTTCCTTCTCTGCCGTCTAAAAGGAGAATATAGAACTGGCCTCCAACACCCTCAGCAAATTCTGCCTTCTTGACTTCCGTGTGGACCTGGGCTTCCTGACACACAAATGAAGGACAAGGCAACTCCTCCCTGACATACAACCTCAGGCACAGACAGTGATGGACAGATCCTTAGTGAGGCAAACATGCTCATGGGCAGCCTGGAGGCTTCCTTCTTTGTCTCTGTAAGGCACGCAGACAGGAGAGACGATGCCCTGGCATAGTGGAGAGTCTCTACAGGAATTCTGTGGGTGTATTTCCCCCGGATAAGTCCATCCTCCATTAGTTGCATTTTCTGGGGGTGCAACTTTTGGAACCCCCTTATGGGGCACTAAATAGTGAGAGGGAAGAGGGCTATCAAATCCACAGGCCAGTGACGGGTAAAGTGGCAGGGCTCGGGGATAACCAAACAGGTGTGGGACAAGGCAGTGGGCTGATCCGAGAAATGACAGTGGCCAAAGAGGCTGAAGGCAAGGCCAGCAGACTTCCCAGGAGCAACGGGCCAGTGAGCCAAGTCCTGTCAGGAGAGGTGGATACGCCAATTATCCATAAAGAGGCAGCTGATGGAGCCCCGAGATCACTGGTGCTTACCAAGGGAGATGCACACACATGCAAATATTTATTTGGAACCAATTCTGAATGTGCATAAAGGACAAGAATTTAAATTACCCACAGACGTGAATGGAAATATGATGGAGTCCCTTAGGTAAAGAAAACTCTTGCCCTGATGAGTTCTTGTCAAAATATACATGGCCTCTTCTTCATCATTTAATTGTGTGGGCTAATCCCCTCTCTGCCTTAGACTATTGGCAGGGCTTGCTTATTTTCCTAAAAGCCTTAAATTCAAATATGTACATTTCTGTTTGCCTGCAATTAGCATGATGTATCTATTCAGAATAACTACAACATCCCGTCCTGGTAATGAAAAGTGATTAATTACCAATTACACCAAGTATCCAATTTCATGCAATTCACCACTGGGCTGTACCATTGAATTGCTAGCGCTCTAATTGCACACATTAAAAGTTCTAGGTAATTATTGTTGAAAGATCAGTAATATTAAAAATATTGGTTGCAGCTATTATTACATTTGCTCTCGGTACAACCAAGATAGAAATGTCTGCCAGAGCTGCCAGCCACTTCACCGGGCTATTTCTCAGCCTGGTTTTGCAGCAACTGGTTTTATTTCCCTTTCTCGGGGATTATTACGACAAGTCTATTAAGAGCTCTGGCCTCCCTGTTCTGTAAAGCTTTCATTAAGTGAAACAAGCTTTAAAAAAAAAATCTCACTGGTATTCGCCTTTAGCAAAGTCTCGGGGTAATTATCTCGTTTACAGATAACTATGTACCTTCCATTTTTCAGAGCACAAAGAGAAAACTGGTGCTAAATGACACTTTTTCATCCTTGTTAAATTCACTCGCGAAATATCAAATTAGAAGTTTTCAGTACGAATGCCATCATGAACTCTGACAGCAGCTATCGGCAACAGGAACATTTGAGGAAACATCCTCACACCCAAAGCAGAAGTCAAAGAAGGGTCCTGGGGACTTGGGAAGGGTTTTTGATGTTTGATTTTAGTCTCCCAACACCTGGGCTATACTTCTAACTGACTGATTTATCTGTGTGTCAGGCACAGTCCAGAAAACGGAAGATTCCATGCATACCAAGTGGCTCTGGGCAGCCCAGGGTGGCCAGTCATTGTGGCAGAGGACTGCAGCTCAGCAAAGGGAAAGAGTTTCTATCCCAAGCCAGCCAAGGTAGACCAGATGCCTAAATGCTACTACTCAGTGTTCCCATGAATGGGCTAATTCAAAGGTACACACAAAAGAGGGGCAAGGCAGACAACTTCATGGAGACAGAGACTCCCGAATTCAGAGATGGTGGGCTGCGTAGGCTGGGTGTGGAAAGGAAGGGTAAACAGGAGCTCACAGAGGACACCAGAAGAGTTGATGCCTTGCCTTGGGGCCTCGTGCTGATCTTGGGGAGATGGTATTTTGGAGATGAGGAGCATCTGCTTCAGTAGGTCATTACATTTGGGACTGTTATAGAAAGCCTGTCTGCCTGACTAAATAAAATATGGCAGCCGGTGATAATGGAGTTTTACCATAGGAAATTAAAACACTTGGAAAATTATTTTAAAGGCAGGGAACAAAATTGTACAGATTCTCTCCACTACATAAAATCACATGCAAGGAAGGCACAGAAAATGTTAGCAGTGGTCAGCTTTTTCTCCTTTGAAATCTCTGTTTTCAGTAGTGAACTTGTATGGTTTTATTTATTTATTACGTTTTCCTTATTTGTGGGGGTGGGTTGTGCATGTGCCACAGTGCACTTGTGGGAGTCAGAGGTGGGCCTCAGGTTGCCAAGCTTGGCAGCAAGCACTTTTGCCTACTGAGCCATCTTGCCAGCCTATGAACTTGTATTTCTAGTTAGAAAAACAACGGTGAAAAAGCCTGCATCATGTGCAAATTCTAAGCAGTGTGTACAATCCAGAGAACAGAACACGTTTATCACGGTAGCAAATGCAAGCAGGAGAGATGGCCGACATCTGGAGAACACCATCAATCTGCAGGTTCTGTGAATGTGCTGGGTGATTTTTTTTTTTTTTTTTTTTTTTTTTTTTTTTTTTTTTTTTTTTTTGTCAACTTGACATAAGCTGGAGTCATCTGAGAAGAGGGAACCTCAACTGAGAAAATGCCTCCATCAGATTGGCCTGTAGACAGGTCTATAGAGCATTTTCTTGATTAATATTTGATGGGGGGGGGCCCGGCCCACTGTGGAAGGTTCTACTCCTGGGCAGGTGGGGCTGGGATGTATAAGAAAGCAAATTGAGCAAGCCAAGAGAGCAAGTCACAAAACAGTGTTCTTCATGGTCTCTGCTTCGGTTCCTGCCTCTAGGTACCTTTCCAAACTTCCCTCAAAACTATAAGATAAAATAAACCTTTTTCCTCCCCAAGTTAACTATTGGTCATGACCTTCATCATAGCAATAGAAATCAAATTAAAAAGTGAGTCACTAAGGATGTATTTAGAATCTATAATCACAAAGGGTCTGGAAACTTCTATCAAGCAGCCTTTTTTTTTTTTTCTGCCAGCCCCACCCTCTTCACCTTTCGCACTGTGCCAGGGGCCTCCAAAGGTGGTACTGTGGCATCTAATTGTAGCAGACAAGATGCTGGGAAGAGCAAGGCACTCAAAGAAAGGACAGCCACCAGCATGGCACCCTCCACCCCCAGTCATCAGGAGGACTCCAGAGGTGGGGTGTTGCTGTCACCTTGAGCTCCCTGTGTGGAGAGACCTGGGTTGGTGTTATGTATTCACTAGGCACTTCTTTTGTGTGCTTTCCTTTCCACATGCTGTATACAGCAGGCCAACCTACTGTGAGGGGAACCAGCCTATAAAACCTGCCTGATTGATACGGCCCATCACCATTTTTAGGGTCTGTTGCACAAACTATTTTGACAGTTGAGGCTCATAAATTAACGAGCAAGTCCAAAGTGACACAGTGAAGAAGATGTTGTGGTCGCTCCAATTTAACCGCTGGGTGATTACTCAGAAACTCGGGGTGCAGGAGGCTGCCTCCTTCTTTTGTTCCTGCTTAGCAGGAAGATAAATGTCAGGAAGCAAGGACCCCGGGCACTCAATAATAAAAACCTTTTAGAGAGGAGAGCCTTGCACTAGTTAAGGGAAACCTGCTCCATTTTTCTAGGGGAAAATGGAAGCAACGTTTTCCAAAGGCAGACATCAGCCCCTTATTGAGACTAAAGAGAGCGCTTCCAGGGGGAAGAGAGTGAGAAAAAGAAAGGAGAGAGATCAGAAGAGGGGGCAGAAAAGGGACAGGCTGGCAGGACCATGAGGACAGAAGGACAAATGGACAAGGAATTTAAGGCAAACACCCCTGTACTTGCCAAGGTATTAGCAGGCTATGGATCCAAATCCCCAGTGAATCATTAGAGGGCTTCATAGCACTGTGTTTTCTCAAAACAAATGGTGGCTGGGGTGTTTGATTTCTAAGGAGAAAAAAACTCCTATGTGAGCGGAAGGTTGAGATCCTAAAAGGATCCATGCATGTGTGTGTGTGTGTGTGTGTGTGTGTGTGTGTGTGTGTGTAATATATATAATATTATATATATTACACACACACACACACAACATAGGCATACATGTACGTGTGTATATATACATATGACAGTGTCACCGAACATAGCCACCCAAGTGGACTTTTTGCTCACAAGCAAAAGTAATGACTGGCAAAGAACAAGTGATCGCTTAAGAGATGGCCCGTCCCACAGGCCCAGTGAACGATAGAACCGCTTAGGAGAGTCACAAGTTAGATCGGAACTCGAATTTCAGACTTGAGTAAAATGTGCTCTTTCTCTTTTCCCTTATGAAAGTAATTCCCTGAGAAAAAAAAAAATCCAGTGAATTGAATGGCCCAGGTACAAATGGCACCCTCTCCACCAAGCAGGCATCGCCCGTATTTCAGTCCTAGCAACTTTTAAATTACTTGGAGAATTCATGGAATGTTTTTCAGTTTGACAGCTGTCGAGTCAAAAAGCATGCTTCTGTGTAGGAAGTAAGCCCTCAGAAGATTTATTTTTTTAATGGGTTGGAAATTAAAAGGGCTTCCAAATGCCCTTTGGGGACCCAGCTGGGGGAATTGGACTATGTTACAAGGAGACTGTTCCTTACAAGTGCTGAGAATTGGGACTGAAAGGGCGGGTCAGAGGTGTTTGGACTCAGTCTACATGAAGCCAAAACAAGTATTTGAACAGTGAGAGACGCAATGGAGCCAATGGGTCATTTTGTTTATGCGGCATCGGAATGCCAGGCTGGCCAGATGTCCACTGACCAACTCTGAGGTCAAAGGAAAAGCAAAGCCAGAAAGGACTGGGAGATGGAAGCAAGCCGGAACAGAGAAGGAAACTGAGGCACAGCCGTGGAGAGGGAAGACTTTTTTAAGGTCCCAACACCAATAAAAAGATAGAACGTGGTCAGATCTCTGGTACCAACAACCCCAGGGGACTCCTCCCAACCAACAGGCTATGCCTCCAAGTTGGTATTTTTATGCAGAAAAAAAAAAAAAAGCCATTGGGTTGCTGGATTTAGCAAATAAATTTGATTTTCACTCCAAAAGACATTGAATAATTTTGTAGTATAAGTAATGCAGTGTTGGGAATATACGACGGCATCTGACTACATAAAAGGGGGGGCAAAGGAGAAAGAGACCCCCCAGGCACCTGCTGTCATCTCCCTCTGTGCCTCCTGACTGCAGATGTAATGGGACTCTCAGCCTCATGCCCTTGCCACAGTGAAGTACACCCTTTCTTAAACAGTGAGCCAAAATAAAGTCTTCTCTGGACAGTGTCTGTCAGGTGCTGTGTTACAGCAAGGAGGTAGAGTGTATTCCGGTTCACATCTGGGGCATGCCTGTGTGTGAACTGATGTTGTTAAAGTTCCTTCCTTCCCTGGGAGGACAAATACAATATCTAACCCCCTCCACCAAGGTCCCAACAACCAACTGAGATACAATGCCACCAGAGTTCACCCTGGGACACCAATGAGTCTATTGAGCTTTCTTACAGAGCGTTGATGAGGGGTTACTTACAGAAATGTGGGGGCTCCCCGGAAAGGTCACACTGGAGAGTCTTTACCCAGCAGAGATGATGGCTTTCCTGTGGTCCCATAGATGGAGCGTCCCCTCTCCTAATCTTCCTGACTTCTGTCCTATAAGGTGAAAGAATATGGAAGGTCTAGGGTCGGCAGTCTCCCAGTGGTTCTCAACCTTCCTAATGCCTCTCCCACCCCACTGAGAAATACAAAGGCTGTGTGTACACTGGTCCTGGGTGTTGAGGGTACACCTTTATTGCTGAACCTGCATTTGAACCCAGCAAGGCCTGACTTCCGGGCCAGCCCGGAATGGAAAGCAAAACCTCAGCACCTTCTCGAACTTTGAATACAGTTTCTCATGTTATGGTAACCCCCAACCATAAAATTATTTCACTACCACTTCCTAACTGTAATTTTGCTACTGTTGTACAAATATCTGATATGCAGGATATCTGATATGTGACAAGACACACACACACACACACACACACACACACACACACCCGTTGTGACCCACAGGATGAGAACTGCTGCTCTAGACCCTCCCTGAAGTGCAAAGCTATTAGGACAATGTTACATAAATGATATGGAGCAACTGGATACCCGAGTGAGGGTCCTGTGGCCCTCCCTGCCCCAACTCTCCTATGAGGTGTTGTCAACAGCCAGCAGGCCCAGCTGGGATGACTGTTTGCATGCAGACAAATCACCATTCAGTCACACCCTCACATAGATGAGACAGTGGCACATGGCTTGGAGGGACTACCAACACAAAAGGGAGCTTTCCCCAGGGACTGTCTTGGTGTCCTAAATTCACTGGTGCTGAGGAACCAATAGCCAATGGAAATCGACAGCATGGCCTGTTGCTGGGAACCCCAGAACCAGACTATAACCCCAAAACCACCATAATTCACAGGAATCCAGTGGATCTCTAGATCCCAAAGGTAAGCTGAGGTCAAGTGCCAAGCAGAAGGGACTGCGTTGGATGTGTGTTGAGGGTCTACCAGCACACCGAGAAAACCTGACTGAGAAGGGCCTTCTTATCTTCTGTCTAAACAGGAATATCTAGTATAATGCTTTAGCAAGCTGAACTAGATTGCCCCAGAGTTGGGGCTTGCACCCCAAGGAGTCTGGGCAGAAGGGGAGAGAAGGGGTGCTTCTGTGATACCAAAGACACTCTCAGAAGTACTGAAGAAGCTAGTCCGTGCTCTACCTCCAGCTGACTCTGGGAAGGGCCTCTGGGATATTTGCCCATCTTTGGTTTGAAGAATACTTTCAGAAACACAAGACAGTGTTCAGAAGCCAAGAATAGGATGAGAAATTAAGGAGAGGGTGGTGAGTCCCTACCCCAGGTCTGCCCACCCTCCGGAAGTCATGAATCTCTAGGCACCAGTAGTCCTATAGTCCAGCAAGCCAGAACCTCTGCCTCTCCCACCCCACTGAGAAATACAAAGGCTGTGTGTACATTGGTCCCGGGTATTGAGGGTATGCCTTTATTGCCGAACCTGCATTTGAACCCAGCAAGGCCTGACTTCCGGGCCAGCCTGGAATGGAAATCAAAGCCTCAGAACCCTCCTGACTGGAGGACCCACCCATTAGCCCAGCTTGAGGCTGGCTCCTAAACTGAGATGATGTGATGGGCATTGGGCAAAGGAAAAGGAATAGGGGCTAGGTCCTGGAATAGACATTAACCTAATTTAAGCCTTCTTCCTAGTGACCAGACAGATCCAGATACATCATCAGTACCAGTAAGGTAGAATTTTGATTCCACCATGTAAGTTTGGGTATTTAAATTTGACCCCTGCCCTGCCCTAACAAGAGGCCCCTGTTGCGTCCTCAGAAGATAAGCACACACCCACCCACAGCTCTCCCCCTCCCCCTCCCCCTCCCTCCCTGCCCCCACCCAGTGCTTTCCCGCGGGCGGCGCCCCCTCCTTCTCGGCCAGGCAGCAGCTATCCAGCAGTAATTGCAAAAGGCAAGGGCTCCTGTTTGCTGCCGCATCCAGGAATGATTAAAGGTAGAAGTTTTTCAGACATTAGCGACGGAAAGAGTATAGTTGAAGCTGCTTTAAAAAGGGAGAAAGTATAAAAAGGTGGTACTCGAAGCACTATTAAAAGCATCATGCTTGTTAAAACCAGTAAAAAGGCCAGAAATCGGCGAGGGAAGGCAGCTTCTTCTCCAATTACCGCGAGGGGCACACACCTTGGCGGTGTCTTTGAATTGTGGCCGCCAGCCCCTGCCCCCTCCCCTCCCAGGCTGCCCCCTCCCCAGGCCATTCATCGGTACATTAGGGAGGGTGACAGCGCTCCCCAAGTTCACTTCTCGCTTGTTACAGGCGACCCATTTAGAGCTGAATGGCTATGTTCAAAGACGGCGCAAAATGACACCCTCCACCTCTTCATGAAGCCACTTGGTTTTGTAGGGTTTTTTTTTTTTTTCTTTTTTCTTTTCCTTTTTTTTTTTTTTAATCCCTGGGAAATATAATTGATAAGCATCACGCCATCCACCTTCAAGAAGGGCGCCTCCCTGGCCACCTGGTTAAAAATCCCGCCTCCTCTCCCTGCTGCCCTTCATTCATTTTGCTCCGTGCTGTTTAAACAATACTTCATCAAATGCAGCCTGGAGCAAATAAGAAAGCTCAGTAGAGTAAATAAAAAGTCAAAAAAAAAATCACCGGCTGGAGGGTAAGTACTTTTATTCCTGTACTTTCGTTGCCTGGGGAATTATTATTCCATCCCCCGAGCTGGGAGGGGGGAGGAGGCCGAGGAGGCGGTGTTATTCACAAAATGGATTGCTTCTCTCCTTTTTTTCGCTCCTCCGGCTCTCGAGAGCCCACTGATTACAACCAAGTGTGGCCATCCATTCCGTCTTATTGACAAAGGTCCTTAATTACCGCGGCAGCAGTAATACCTGCTATTAAATTCTGCTAAACAGAGGCCGCAAATTAGCTGCAGATCTCAGGCACCTTTTGGGTGTAATTACGGGAGTGGGATTGACGGGAGGCCGGATGACCCCAGCCAGAGCAGTGGGGAAACCTTTGTTGATCACCTGTGGTGGGGGCCAAAATGTGAAATTAAAAGCTCTCCATCAGCTGAAGGCCTTCAGAAGGCCCAAGGGAAGAAGAAAGAAACGGGGGGAAGGGGGGAAAAAAGCAACAGGCCAAAGCAAACTGTGCCTACTGGAGCTTAGAAGCGATTCAGACCGCAGCAATTTACACTGGCAGTTGATTAACCAAAAGCGATGCTAATTCTGTAAGTGATGCAAGGTCTAAGATGGCAAAAATTTCGGCCACGTTTTAAGGTATATTCTATATTTCATGGAGGCCTTTAACCCATATTTAAGAGCCTGTTTAATGCAATTGTGAACCATAAACACCTGTCACTTACAGGCTGAACCTTTCACATCGATCCTCCTGGAGACCCGGGATTAATGAGAACCACGCCAAATATGGTAGCTCTCATCCACAGCCGCCGGCTTTATAAATTCAGTCCTGAAGCCTACTTGGTGTTTCGTGGAAGGCAATTACTTTGGGGGAAATTTCCTTTAAATATATTCAGTTTTCATTCCCACTAAGGTGGAGGTAGGTTTAGCCGCCCAGAGCTTCCTACTAACAGTGAATGGTCAGCGCGCCATACCTGAACACAAAACACTTAACATTAAGATAATTAAATTTCAAGGTTTGAATCACTCTGAATGGAGGCTATTAAATTCAGAAGGCTCCTGTCGCAATACAGACAATGAGGTCCTAGGGCCTGAATAAGCTTGGAGAGTCTCTTTTAGCCTTGTCCTGGGAACACGGAGTAGGATAATGGAGTTTTTCCACCAGCTCTTCTGGAACAATGGTCAGTTCTGGGACAAAGCTCTGGGAGCCTCTCTAAAGTGGAGTGCCCCAAACTCTGCCCAGTGTTGAACTCTGTTTCCCACTAGCCCTCCATCCATTTAATGGGAGCCCAGGAGAAAATCTGGGCCTGCCACTTCGGAAGTGACAGAAAGCTTTTCCATCTCAGTCATTTGGCCCCATGCCCTTCTCCTACAGGTGAGGAAGAAGATGAAGCTGCAGACAATGAATGCTTCTTCTTAGCCCCGCCTCCTCTGCAGAGCCTTTCCTAGCTCGGGCAAACTTAAATGTCGCTCACAGCATAGAGGAGGGTGTACCTCCGAGTCGTTATCCTACTCTACAGAAGCTTTGTGTGATGTTTTTCCCATTACACACTGCGAAGGATCATCTTGACTGACAATATGATGGAATTTAGGATCACCATAGAAACAAATCCTGGAGCATATCTGTGAGAGATTATCTAGATTATAATAACTGAGGTGTGAAGAGGCATCCTGCATGTGAGTGGTACCATTCCACAGCCGAGGATCCCAGGAAATGAACACTCACTCGTGTCTCTCTCTGCTTCCTGACTGTGGGTGCAGTGTGTCCAGCGGCCTTCTGCTCCTGCCGCCAGACCTTCCTCGCCGTGATGGGCTGTGTCCTCTAGAACTGTGAGCCAAAATCAGCCCTTCCTTCTGTAGAGTGTTTGTCAGATGTTCTATCACAGTGGTAAGACAAGTAACTGATACACACCCCAAGTTCCATTGAGACAGAAATAGGATCTCTGTCATATTTGTGTTTCGAATCCCTAGTGTACTGTGGGTATTTGAAAGGAGAAGGAAGGGGGAGGAATGGATGGATAATGAATAGGTAGATGAATGTTTAAACACTGATGAGCTGATGGATGATGGATAGATGGATGATTGGGTAGAGAGACCAATGGCTGACCGGAGAGGAATCGGTAGACAGACGGGCAGCTATGCCTAAGGTCTCGGTGTAGCAAAGCCCTCTTTTCACGGAGCCCACAGATCTCTTTCGCACACACAGCTCAGCTCAATTCTTTCCTCAGATTGGAGTTACCCTGCTTTGCTCCCTGTGTTCATGAGGGCCCCAGGAGCCACTCCAGATACTCCAGTGATGGCTTTGTTCATCACGGCAATGGTTCCCCTGGTCATTTCATTCTCCCACTGGCTTATTCACCTACCCACTCAGCATCTTCCCATGGCAACAGTGCTCCTGCTGGAACACTAAATGGTTCTGCCCTCTGATCCTTTTAGTCTGGGAAACTAGCCCAGCCTTCATGGGGGAAACCAAAGTGTGTCAATGGACAGTCTGATGTCAGGGTGGAATCTGCCACAAGATCCTCTCTCTGGTCCAGCTTTCCCAAATAGAGGGGACTCAACTACAAACACCCATGTCCAAAATGTCCTTTTACTCACATTGTTGCCATTAATTTCCTCATAGTAGGCAAGATACCTCCTTAGAGGTGTGGCAGGAATTGAATAATATTAACAGTTCAGCATAACAAATTCTCAGAGATGAAGAGAACACACTCAGAGAGCCAGAGCAATAAATCCCCGAGAGGGAGGGATGCATTTTGCAATTGGATATATTAAGTTTATCCAGAGAAACCAAGACAGTAGTCTATAGAGAAGGGGTTGGTCATGAGGATTGGCTCATAAGGAAGTCTGGGAAGTGTCGCAATCAGGTATTTGGGAGATAGGACAGGCAGCAATACAATTCAATTCAAGCCCCAAAGCCTGAGGACCAGGGCACTGACCAAGTAAATCCAGTGTGAGGCTAGGAGAAGATGGTGTCAGGCAAGAGGGACAAGGTCTGTCTTCTTCCACTTTGTGTTCTCATCGGGATCTCAGTGGATTAGATGATGCTAACTCACAGTGGGGAGAGGCCATCTGCTTCACCAAGCACAAAGTAAACATGAATTTTATCCAGAAACGTCCTCATGATGCACCCAGAAATAATGAGGAGCCAAGTATTTGGGTACCCAGGATATGGTCAAGTCAACCATAGTAGCAAAGAAGCAACAAGGTCCAAAGCCAGCCTGAATCCCTCTGAGGAAGCTCAGCCACACCACACAATGGAGCCCGAGGGTCTCAGCACTGTTGTCTTTGGTCCCGTGCAGCAAGGATTAATTACACGTTCTCTGAGGCAGAAGGGATTGCAGATCCAAGAGGAACTACGGACCAAAGCTGCAACCAATGTAAGAGCAGAGGGTACCTGAGGAGAGCTGGCTGTCAGGCTTCATGCAGAGGCCCTGAGTGCCAGACCAGAGGGTTAGACTTGGCTTTTGGGGACACTTGCTGAAGGATGTGATACAAGAGAATGGTTGTGACAGATTTCTGCTTTAGGAAATGCAGAGTTTCCATTTGGTCCTGTCTGTTTAGGGTGTTGTAAAAACGGGACAAATCAGAAGAAACAGCAATTGGAGTTCCCTGTGGCATGAGGGACTGCCACAACTTGTTCTTCACGTTTAAGATTTCCACTCTGTAACAGCAGAGCACATGCTGGCAGGTGACAGTAGAAGACACTGCCAGTGCCTGTTCTCTGATATGAGATGGGCCGTGGGAAAGCTGCTGTCTCTCTGTGTAAGGCTAGGATGCTCTTGAGACACTGAGAACCTCAGCGTTAGATTCTGTACTCCACCATTCAGACAAATTCAGTCTCAAGTTATTTCCAGCATAGTCTCAATTTAGAAATACCAGTGCTTGAGAAGAGAGAACCGTGGCCCACCCCTTTGGAAGAGGAAAGGTCAACTCTGTGCTCTGTTGGAAATGAGCAGAAGGTGATGCATACCTTGTTGATTGTTCAACTAGGCATGTGAAAGAAAACGAAGTGGTTTTTCCTAACTGTCCCTTCAGGACTTTCTGGGCTACTTCCTTTTTGTGACCTTTTCCTCCCATCGTGTACAGCTTGTTTGCAGTGTGTCTGGTAGCTGAACTTTGGGAGGACTGGTTTTTCTCCGCTTCTGCTGACAGTGCAGATACATATGTGAGCACAGCCCAGAACACTCGAGTGCAGGACAGGCAGCCTCTTGGCAACACAGACTTACTCAATTTGGGGTAGAGATAAAGTTTTAGTTTCAACCCTCCAAAACTCCCTCCTTAAAAGAGACTATTGCATAGCAAATGCTCACCCTCAAATCCCACCCCACTTTACTCTTCCCGTCTAGTTGCTGAAAACATGGATCTCACTTCTTTCAATGAGTAAGAAGACCTCAGCTCCTGGAGAATTCCTTCTCCTTGTTATAGGTGGAGATGCTGGGTGAACTGGAACACCCAACTGAAATACACAGATAGCTTTCGAAGTAGGAAAGGGAGGCCTCTGGGTGCCAGGGGCGAAGAGAGCACTCAGAGTCAGACTGGCAAACACAGAGGAGCACCCCTTAGGGCTCAGCAGGATATGGGACCCACACATAGGCCCCAAGGTCAGGGCTGAGGAGCAGAGTGTCTGTTTGAGAACATGAGTTAGGCTCTTGACTGCAGTGGGTATTTGCTCTGCCCATGACCTTGAGTTACATGGCCCAAAGGAGGCGGTGCTTCCTGCTCTTGTACACGATCTCTTATAAGAAGTTGGAGAAGGGTCACATGCCCCTTCTTCCTGCTCCTGCCTGCCAGATGGATTCACTCCCAGTCAGTTCAGAGGACGACTTCTGCTGTCTACTCCATTCTGTAATTGTGAGTGTATTTCCTCAATTTATATCTTAATAAATTGTTACCCATTTAATAGACTCATGTGGATTGATCATAATACTTGACCCACATAGAAAAAGAATCTCCAGCTGAGACACAGATTAATATAAAGTGGTCTCCTCCAAAGCCTGTACCCTTCCATCGGAATATGGCCAGAAAGTTCTCACCTCAGGAAGCAAGAAGGAGGTAATGTCTATTGATGAGGCAGATAGGGAAAGTTCTCCAATCCTCCAAGCAATGAAAATCCCAAGCACACAGAGGTGAGGGGTCCAAATTTGTACCAAGCACAGAATCACAGAATCTAAAGACCGTTCAGTCAGTGGCATGGCTGTGTCAGTAGCTAAAGTGATGCCACAGTGCACTCCGCCAATGCTACCGACTTACTGTCCTGAAAATTTGTACATAGAAGATACTAGAAATATCACCGTTTAGTAACTCATATGAAGATAGCAGATCTAGACAGATACCACCAATGAATGGGGAAACCATTAATTCGTCAATGGCATTCCCAATCAAAATCTCAGAAGGCAGAAGCAACCCAAGCATCCACCAACAAACAGATAAAAGATGGCCCAGACATACAACAGAGTAGTATTCATTCTTAAAATTTTAAGGAATTGGGTGTGATATGGTGGCACACACCTTTACTCTCAGAACTCAGGATGCAGAGACAGGCAGAGCTCTGTAAGTTTAAGGGTAGCCTGGTCTACATGGTGAGTTCCAGAGCAGCCAAGGCTACATAGAGAAACCCTATTTAAAAAATAAATAAATAAAACTAGGTACTGTCCCAAGCAGCACCATGGATCAACTTTGAAGGCATCACAGTAAGTGCAATAAGCCAGCCACCGAAAGGTAAAACCATAAACTATGCTTACACACATGTAAGGACCTAGAATGGTGAAGTTTATAGACAGGAGGTAGACTTTCAACAGGGCCCATCTTTGTATCTCTCTACCCATGTTACTGCTGGCTGATGTGTAATTATCTAAGAGTAGGTAATTTATTGATTGATTTTTTTAAATATTTTAATTGAAAAACTTTTTCATACAATATATTCTGATCACTGTTTCCCCTCCCCCAACTCTTCCCAGATCCTCTCTACCACTCCATCCTCTCAACACCACACTCTCTCTTTCTTTCTCTCTCTCTTTAAAAATAAAAAAAAGCAAACAAAAAATCCCAAACAAGCCAGAATTTAGAAAATAAAAACAAACAAACAAACAAACTGGACATGGTAGGACTTCCCTTTAATCCCAGCACTCAGGAGGCAGAAGTAGGCGGTTCTCTGTGAATTCAAGGTCTGCCTGGTCTACATAGTGAATTCCAGGACAGCCAAGACTACATAGAGAGACCCTGTCTCAAAAAACAAGAGGAGAGCACAGATACACACAGGGACGGACGGACACACACACACACACACACAAAAAAAAAAAAAAAAAACTCATAAAAACACAAAATTCGAAACCCTAATATTCAAGCCAAAGACCAATAAGACAAAAAAAAAAAAAAAGAAGGAAGAAAGAAAGAAAGAGAGGGAGGGAGGGAGGGAGGGAGGAAGGAAGGAAGGAAGGAAGGAAGGAAGGAAGGAAGGAAGGAAGGAAGGAAGGAAGGAAGACAGAAAGCCCAAACAAAGCAATATAAAAGACCAAGATACATCTACAAAAACACCACCGAGTTTGTTCTGTGTTGACCATCTACTAACAGGCATGGGCACTGCTCTGAAGTGTATGAAGTGTGGTTAACATACCCAGTGAGGCTCCACTGGAGAAAACCAATTTTTCCTTTGTAAGCAGATGTCATTGGCTATGGCTTCTCAGAGATAGAAGATTGTGTCTACTTCCCCCTTTCAGTGCTGGGACCTGTCTGAATTGAACCTGTGCAGGCCCTGCACATGCTGCCATAGTCTCTGAGTTCAAGTATGTACTGGACCTGTTGTGTCTGGAAGAGACTGTTTCCTTTCCATCCCCTCTGGCTCTCACAATCTTTCCACCCCCTCTTCTATATAGCCCCTAAGCCATGAGCAGAGGGGTCTGATGGAGACACCCCATTTAGGATTGAGTG
The DNA here is from genome assembly GCF_004664715.2 of Peromyscus leucopus. Lineage (NCBI taxonomy): Eukaryota > Metazoa > Chordata > Mammalia > Rodentia > Cricetidae > Peromyscus > Peromyscus leucopus. Next base: position 72,960,574 of record NC_051063.1, read on the forward strand.
TTCTAAAACAAGAGTCGAAAACTTTCTTTATAGAGAACAGAAATCTATCTTCTCACAGTTCTGGAGGCTGTGGAGCCAAGATCAAGATACCAGCAGGTTCAGGGACTGGGGGGGCATACTCTCCACTTCCAAGATGCCACTTCCAGACAAGAGGGATGCTGTCTTCCCACAGCAGCTGGAATGACAAGCGAGCCCCACACTTTGTAAAGCCTCTCCTAGGTAGATCTTAACCCACTGATGAAGGAGAGACTACGTAACCTAATGCCCTCTGAGAGGCCCCATTACCTCTCCATCCCGCCATATTGGCAACCCCAGGGACTCCATTGGAACCCCACCAGGAAGAATTTCTAGAGAAGACCAAGGTGATGGGTGCACAGAAGTTTGGGAATACTTAATGTCACATGAGCTACACACTTAAGTCTTCCCACCCTAAAAATAGAGTGAAAATAGTTACTGAAGTCAAGCGCTGATTTGTCTTAAGGAACTGAAGGCTAAACTATAGAGCCCTGACTAGAAGCAGCTAGCAAACATCAGAGCATTAGACAGTTTACATTTTCTTCAAAATATAAATGGTGTTTTGAGCTTCACATAGTGATGCACTTAGGAGATAGAGGCAGGAGGACCCAAGGTTCAAAACCAACCTCGGCTGTACAATGAGTTTGAGGCGTGCTATGTGAGATACTGTCTCAAAAATGTGTGTGTGTGTGTGTGTGTGTGTGTGTGAGAGAGAGAGAGAGAGAGAGAGAGAGAGAGAGAGAGAGAGAGAGAGAGAGAGAGAGACTTTTTGAAAATGGAGGGGTAAGATGGGATATACTTAAGAAAATACCAAATGTGGCATGTGAGCTTGAATTTGGCTAGTTATTCAAACACACCATGCAAAAGAGATTTTTATGACAACTTAGAGAACTTTAAATCTGAAGAGACAGAATAATATTATTGCTATTTAATTTTGTTTACTATAATAATGGCGTAGGGTTATATGGGAGGGAGGGACATGGAAAGACATGATGTCTGGGATTTACTACAAAATATTCCATCATGGTTATAATAGCAACAGTAATAGTGGTAATGATGACAGGGGTAAATGGAGTAACATTACCAAAATGTTGCATGTTGCTGAGACTGATATACAATGCTCTAATGGCCTCCTTGGATTTAGAAGAAGGCAGGATGAAGAAACCAAGAAGTGTTATTTGTTAATCTAAGCATGTGTGTTGACCTGGGAGGGTAGCCACCAAGGAAACAGAAATAACACACAAATCTTGATTAGCCCAACATAAGACAGTTAGCAAAAATATCAAGAGCAAATCCAGATAGACCAGAGTCTCAAGTGAAAGAAGTGGAAAGGAAGCATTCTATACCCAAATGCTACGTAGTAAACAATGTGAGTGTGAACTTGAGACATCTCCCACGCCCAGTGGTAATTCGCAGAGAACTTGCTGTCTTCCTCCAGTGGCTCCTCTTTAGCCGTGGGCCACAAGGTGCCCTGGCAATCAGGAGTCGAGCGAGTTTGTGCCTCTGTGCAGGTCAGGAGCAAAGGTACCTTTAGCAGCTGGCACAGTGCACAGTGTCTTCGTCAGACTTGGCCAAGACATGCCTGTGGTGGTAATCTAATTCTACTGAAATGTGATTTTGATTGTATGTTAATAAATAAAGTTGCCCGGGGGTCAGAGCTATTAGAGCCATAGCAAGAGTGTGGCGGTGGTGGTACACGCCTTTAATCCCATAGATATCTGTGTGTTCAGGGATATAGCCAGCATTGGAGACATATGCCTTTAAGACCTAGGGGGCTGTACATTCAGACAGTGACGAGGCAGTCACGTGTTTGGTTTTACAACCAATGAGAAGGCAGAACAAAATACTTTAAATAGACGAACAGACAGGAAATAGAGCCCTCATTCGGGAAGCTGGGACACCGCAGGCGGAAGGGTGAGATTTTAGCTCTGAGCTCTGACCTCTCGGCTTTCTCTTTTGCATTATTTCTGTGTTTCTTATTTAATAAGACGGTTGGTTACATCTATACATGCCTGTCTGGCATGATCTCAAGCACTAAGGGACTTAGGCCTCATGAGCTATAACTTTGGCACCCCCTCAAACTACGCCTTACCATCTTCACAGATGAGAGCCCGAGGGAGGACAGAACAATCCTAGGCCTGGGGGGCAGAACATAGGTGGCAGGGTTAAGATGGACCTTCGTTAACATTAAAAATATCAGGGTATCAGAGGAGATCGGGAAATCTCTTTCTCTGAAGAAACCCAATCCTGAAGGCCAATGCTTAACAATGAGAAAGAGCAAAGTGACCAGACTGTAGAATTTGACAGACTTGGAACAAGAGAAACAGTGCTTTGCTGTGCAAATTTAGAAACAACAAAGGTACCTGGTGGACAGAGTACAACTTGAATTCATAACATTAAAATTGTGACTGTATATTTTTTACAAGTCTCATTTGGTCGGTGAGATGGGTAAATCTCTGACACCCAGGTTTATGTTGGGATTCTAAAAAGATACTTCAACTCATTCTCAGAAAACAGGGTCAAAACTATACACAAAATCCATAATAATTCTGGACTACCATCTGCCTTAGGGGTTTTCGGCAAAATTCTTACACTAGAAGGAAGTAATTTCCAGCCTCAGAGCCAGAGCTATCTGGGGCATGGGGCTCATCTCAGGCAACCTCCCCATTAGCCTGTAAGCTGATAGACCCCCAGGACATGAGAAATTTCGTGTTAACGTGGCAACAGTCCTAGGTATTCTGAGTAGAATTGTCACAGTACTGGTGACCTTGAATTCAAGTGCATCTTATCATGGACTCGGCCAGATACTTTGGACTATTTGATGTGAGTACAACCCAAAGAAACTAAAAGCAACTTCCACAAAACAGACACTTAGTTGTCTCTGCAGAGAATCCTGGGATAAGTAATATTCTTTATAATGAGGGGCCGTGGAGATGGCTCCATCGGGAAAGTGCCCACTGTGGAAGCGTGGGGACCTGAGTTCAGATGCCCACACTCACAGGGAAAGCTGGGGACAGGAGCATGTGTCTATAACCCCAGGATCTGGGAGACGAGAGGATCCTGGAGCTCACTATAGCCAGCTGGCCTAGCCGAGTTGGTGAACTCCAGGTTCAGTAAGAGACCTTGTCTTGCAAAAAAATAAGATAGAAATCTATTGAAGAAGATACCTGATGTTGTCCCCTGGCCTCTACGTGCACTGCACACACATGCACATATACACAAATACCCCCAACACACACACACACACACACACACACACACACACACACACACACACACAGAGATTAAATTAAAGATCTTAAAATTGAGGTCTCCTGGCAACCACAGAGATATTTTATCAGGAGGGGGGATATTTTATCAGAGGACCACTCTTGGAATTAAAGTCAGGCTTAATATACCCACTTTGATTTTGCTTTCCTGGTCATGCCCATTGTGAAGAGAAAACCCTTGCAGAAGGATTTTCTGATTAAATCCCTGTAAGCATGGGCCCATCCCATGAATTAAGAGCAAGCTCCGCAAATGTGCTGAGTGAGAAAGAACAATTACCAAGTTCATGGCTCCAGGTTCTGTGTACCCTGACACCATCCAGGATAATCACCTCTTTCTTGCTGCCTTCCAAGTTTTATGAAGCTGTTCAGAAAAAGTTTCAGCCATGCTTTATGGATCTGTGAACTGCCCCTGCATCCATTCCACAACTTGATTCATTCTGATTAAATTGTTCAACTGTTAATGAGTTTTAGATTGCAATATGGAGAGGCAAACAATTCAGGGCATTAAGGCAGTAAAATATCTTAATATTTCACAAGTTCTCACTGAAAACATAAAACAAAAGGCTCATTTCAGGGGGGAGAGACTGTAATAATTACCCTCTATGAGAATAAATGTGCCAGGCTGCCTATACATTTAGAAGGCATGTGTGGAACTCCACTCACACGTAGAAAAGCCAGCCATTACCTAGAAATCTTATAAATATCTAGAGAAATCCTGAGCTTTTCCCAGCCAGTTTCAACAGATGCCATAACCATTTTTGACATATTATTCCAAAGAATTTCTGGGACTAGATATTTTAAAAAATTAATTGATTCTTACTTGCTTGTTTCATGGTCTGATGAGTTTTGCAGGAGTAGGACATTGTGGCGTCTCAGGTACAGAGCTCAGGGTAGCCTGGGACTGAGTCAGGTGACAAATGATGCTCTTCCACGGGGCTCTACTCTCTGGCTCTCTCCCTGGCTGTTGTAGGTTCTCAGCCCACCACCTGCTTCTTGGGGAATGCAGTGGGCAATACTGAATGGAGAGTCAGTAGCATACACATAAATGTTCTTTCTCAGAAATGCTCCATTTTAAATTTACTATCAGTGTGTGTGTGTCTGTCTGTCTGTCTGTCTGTCTGTCTGTCTGTGTCTGTGTGTGGGTGTGTCTGTGTGTGGGTGTGTCTGTGTATTAGCAGGCACACATATGCCACAGCACCCATGTGGGGTCAGAGGACAATTTGCAAGAATCAGTTCTCTCCTTCCACCATATGGATTCTGGGGATTGAACTCCAATGTCCAGACAGGGCGGCAAGCACCCTAGCCCCCTGATTTGTCTCAATGGCTTGGAACTGCTCCTTATTGAGAACTCTCTGGAAGCATAAACTCAGAGCAAGTAGAGGCTTGCTTCCAAATTACTGAGGGTCATGAGATGGCATTGGTCACTTGAGCTCTGAGGAGAAATTCAATTGCTTCGTTTATGAAATAAGAATTGAAACCCACTTTCAGCCTGAAGGCAAAGAGCTCAGACTGATGGCTTCTGCTCCTTCCAGCCCTAAAAGCCAAGCCACATTGATTTCAAATTGGCTTTTCATTTGAGCAGCTCTTCAAATTCAGGAAAACAAGGGGAATTTGCATTTGACTGTGAAGACTGGAGAAGTCTCTCCATGTGTTCCTTAAAGGGAAGCTACAGTAGTCAGCATTCTATGAAAGTATATGCCATACAGTCACAGAATGGGGAGAAGCGGCAGGACCCTCTGAGGCTGCCAGGACCAATGATGCCATCATACAGACAAGAAAACTGAGACCAGAGAAATCAGGGGAGCGGCTGGCAGCCAAGACCAACCAACACAGGAGATGGGATAAAGATCAGCTGTTAAGAACTGGATCTTAAAGCCCAAACTCAGAGCCTGAGTATCCCAGCACTGTGCTTCATATAGCTCTGCTGTGACATGGCTTCCAATGGTCACATGTTAAAGGCTTGTGCCCAGCTTGTTGCTGTTGGGAGGTGATGGAACTGTAAAGGGCTGTGGCATAGGGGGAGGTCTTTAGTAATTGGGTGTGGCCCTCAAAAAGGATTATGGATCTCCTGCCCCCCTCTAATCTCCCCCCTTCTCTCCCTCCCTCCCCCTCCCCTTCTCCATCTTTCCCCTGTCCTCTGCCCTCTCTCTGTGCTGCCCTGCCACAGGCCCAAATACAGGGGAATCAATTGATCTGAGACTGGAACCTCACAACTGTGAACCAAATCAAACTTGTCTCTTTATAATTGATTAGTTCAGGATATTTGTTATATTGATGGAAAGAAAGCTGAATCACACTGGTTACATCTGACCAAGCGGACATCCTAATGGTCATTTTTACAAATAAGAAATATCACTGGGCTGGTTGCCTTGGACCACAATCCTAGGAAATGGCAGAGCCTGGGACTAGAACTTGGATTGCCTAGTCCCAAAGACAACGCCCTCCCCACTACTCCATGCAATCTCACAGAGAGCAAACTGCATGTGGTTTGGCTGAGAGAGCAAGCCAAGGGCACGCAGAGAAGCAAGGCGCATCCCGTCATTATTTCCGTGGTGCCGCCATTTAGGAAATGAAACCTTACCTCTGCACTGTCCCTTCTTAATAACGCTGCTTTCTGTCCCAAAGAGAAGGAAGCCTGACTGACGAGCACAATTTAATTAAATTAATATCAGTTTGTTTCTTCTTGGGAATTTAGAAGAACTAGATGCAAGCTGAATTTGCCCAAACCACATTGGAGTAGCTGTCCTGAAGCTGTGAAAAAGATAAGGGTCGTTGTTAGGGTTCTTCCTACAGCGTTTGCTCCCAAGCCTCCCCACCCACACGAGGGCCCGAGGAATGGGACTCTCTCTACAGATGTCTCAAAGCAAAATGGCAGCCCCCCCCCCCCGTCATCCCTGGTCTCTACTGGCTCCAGCTGCCCACATGAGATGCTGGCATCACAGCCCTGACGCTCTTGAACATCTTGTCTCCAGAAAGGATCTCAAGTGCTTCTCAAAATTATGCTAATTGTCAAAAACTCTGAAAATAACATAAAAATCGCAGCATTTTTCCCTACCCTGAATTCTTTAGCTTTCTTGATCTTTAGGTCTGATTCAATAGCTCTGCATTGGCCCATGGATACCACAAGGGAACCACAGAATTCTCCTCTCTAAAGCCAGCCAAACTGGCAGGCAGGGCGCCCTCCGATATGCCAAGAGGATTAGGCATTGAAATGGACATCTTGTTCAGGAGAAATTTCTAACAACAACAAAAACTCATGGGCTGTGTATAATTGTAGATACGAATTCCATTATAAATAAACACTAAGACAGAAGAAGTAAAATGTTTATGAGAATCATCTGTTATGGGTAGTGTTTGCGTGCTCCTAAAGACCCTTTTCCGCTCTTATTTTGGTGAAGTATAAGACATCTCAATAGCAACATAAATGCCATATTGTCTAGCAGTTACTATAGCAACTACTATCCATGTAATTTGCTCATGCCTAAATTAAAACTACCTAGGGTGGCTTTAACTCTCATCTCCTACACGATCCTCTTTGATGGTGTTTTTCTTTAATGAGAATTTTGTCTCTTAAATTCTAGGCAGTCTCGTGTGAAGCTTGCTTTTGTCTGGTTTCATTTCCTTTATCCCTCATAGGTATTTTTTTTGGAGGTGTTCATGTTCCATAGTGATGTGGGGGTGGGGGGAGCATGAAGAAGAAGACAGTTACCTATCTGAAGAGAACATGAGCCTCCGTCCAGCACTGACCTTCACTTGACAATTCTTTTCACTTCACGTGGTAAAAAGGGATGACCCAAAAGAGAACATGATGGACAGAAGTGCTGGCACCTGGTAAAGAAAAAGACACAACAGTTAGTCAGCTTGTGTCCGGCCTTCTGCCTTCAACCCCACACAACAAACAAGCCCCGAGTTGTCCTTCAGTCTCTTGAGTGTGGTGAGTGAATGGCCCCAAAGGCTTGCCCTGGAGAAATGAAGTCACTGTTAGGAGCACCAGATGAACCGGTAGCTGGGGATTATTAATTCCACTGTAGAGTCCTGTCTGGATCTGCTCCAAGGGCCCACTCAATACACCCACTTTTGTTAACTAAAACTAACGAGACTTTTCTTTCTTTTTTTCTTTTTCTTTTTCTTTTTTTTTTTTTTTTTTTTTTTTTTGGTTTTTTTTTCAAGAGACAGGGTTTCTCTGTGTAGCTTTGCGCCTTCCCTGGAACTCACTTGGTAGCCCAGGCTGGCCTCGAACTCACAGAGATCCACCTGCCTCTGCCTCTCGAGTGCTGGGATTAAAGGCGTGCGCCACCACCGCCCGGCTGAGACTTTTCTTAAAGAACTGAAAATCCTTCAAGGTCGGCAGCCAGATCCTCAGAAATATTGGCACACAGGGGCTTAGAACCACCTATGAATTTTGGCTGGTTAAATAACCACCTTGAGTCTAATCAGAAGACTCTCATTAGAAAGAGTGCTCAGGATCTGGGAACATAGCGTACTTAGTAAAGCGCCTGCCACATAAGCATGAGGACCTGAGTTCAAGTCCCCAGCACTCACGTAAAAAGCTGGGCATGGCAGAGTATATCTGTAGCCCTAGCCCTGGATTGGGGAGGGAGGAAAATATACAGGTTCATTGAGATCACTGGCCAATCAGCGAGTCTTGAGTTTAGTGAGAGACCCTGGCTCAAAAGACAGGAATGGAGAGCAATAGAGGACACGTGACGCTGATCTCTGGCCCTCCTTGTGCGTTTGTACATGAACACACCTACACATACATGTACAGAAACACGGAGAGAGACAAAAGAAAGGGCCCTTCAGTTCACTATCTAGCATGGAAATCATGGACATACAGTGCAATGTCTCTAACTGGCCCTCTGCGGGACTTCCAAAGGGTGGGCATGGAAATGCATTTCTGACAACCTCATCAGTGCCCGGATGCAGCTTGTGTTATTCACACCATGTACAGCTCTTCTTCATATCGGGTCCTCTCTGCAAATCCTCTGTATTGTTTATTTGTGAGGATTTTTTTTCAAGGCTTTATCTCAAGCTCAGTGTGTTTGGTGCCAGCCACTCATAAGCAGCTAGAAGCTAAGAAACAGGCCGGGCGGTGGTGGCGCACACCTTTAATCCCAGCACTCGGGAGGCAGAGGCAGGCGGATCTCTGTGAGTTCGAGGCCAGCCTGGGTTGAGTGAGATCCAGGGGAGGTGCAAAGCTACACAGAGAAACCCTGTCTCGAAAAACCAAAAAAAAAAAAAAAAAAAAAAAAAAAAAAGAAAAGAAAAAGAAAAAGAAACAGGAAGTGCTTTGTACCCCTTGTCTGCAGCAAACCCCTCTTCTCCTGTTTAATCCTCCAGACTTCACCATTTCCCATTTGGTTTTTCATATCATCTCAGGCTTATCTGTCAAGCATTTTAGACAGCCAAGCCAGTCTCCAGTTACTGAGGACGTTGCCACAAGCACCACATCCGTTAATAAGATTTTCATTTGGAAAGATGCCAAGCCGTCCACGTTTTCTCTCATATACAAATCCTAAAACCTAATAGCTTCAGGTTTTGTTTAATGTTAACGTCAACTATTAACAACAACAACAACAAAAAAGGTTCTCAAATGCCTGGCCCGACAGTGAAACACCCCCACTGACAGCTATTTGCAAGGGTAATGTTGTGGAAAACAACATCCATCTTGGAAACAGTTTCATTAGCCCCATCTAGCTGACCCCGCCACATAGTGTTGTCAAATGTGACGGGCATCAGATTATTGGGAATATGGAGATCAATAAATATGCAACACCCAGGCTTAGAATGCTTCTGGCACTGGAGCCACACAAATGCCATCTAGCATGGCTCGGCGTCGCTGTCATCTGTCACACCAGCTAGTAAATAGACAAGCTTAAGGGGAAGGCTATCCGTAATGGTAAAATATATGGGTGAAGATGAATTAGACAGGGAGTGTGCAGGCAAGGTTCTGATGCATGGAGGTTCTAAATGAAAAACCGCCAACGAGCGCTGGAGCAATAGCTTGCCTTCTTTGGGGAATCGATGTGAAATTCTTGTCGCATGGTCCAAAGCTGTTCCCTGGGCCCGCCTCTGTATTTTCCATGTCGGCTGCCAAGGGAGCGATGTCTGCTTCCGGGATACCAGCTGGAAGCTTGACTGCCTCAAAATGCATTTCTACACAGTGTGAGAGAGCCACAGCACGACTTCCCTCCAGACTCCTATGTAGTCAACCACCTCATGTATCTTTCCGCACGACACATCATAGATGCCCAGGGCCAAAACAGGGCCTGCATCGTCCAATTATGTTAGTCCCAAATGCTTCCACCTCTGGGCCCACAAACGAGCTATTTGGTGGAGCTGCTAAAAGGAACGTCAACAAAAGGTGGTGGTCACCCAGCTGGCCCAGATAACCAGACCTTGAGACCACTTCCTGATAGCACCTCATCAGGCTATGCCCAGAATTCTAAGCCTCTATTGCTGTCTGTTCCATCGGTCCAGCCCAGGAGTGAGTCCCACTCTGTACACAGCCCCGCCTGAAAGCCCCAGGCCCTTGATCCGTCCCAGGCTTTGCTCAGATTCTCCAGAACAAGTGCCAAGGTGGGCAATTCATTTGCATACACCTTCCCCTCCTCCAAAAAGTGTTGGAACCCAGCCTAGTCCACCTTTTGGTTAAGGGAACGTAAAGCCCAGCAAATTCCCCAAATGGCAAGCACAGTGCCTGCGAGCTGTGTTCATGTGCGCGTCTTCAGACAGACACCCTGTGCCAGAACAAATGAGCCCGTGCAACGCAATTAACGCCGATGACCGGCGACAACCAGCACGCCTCACCCCTCTGTGTTTCAGAAATGTCATTCATCTCAACGGAAAGGAGAACAAACAAGAGGCATAAAGGTATTTTTGAAGTATACTGGGACGAGGTACTTGGCTAGTAATTTGCAGCCTAGGTACACACCATACCTTTTAGCACGGCTATTTATCTCTCAGGGAGAATGCTGCCGTGCTTTCGATAAAGGCTCTGTTGGACCTCTTCATCAATAGCAAACCTTTAAGCACAGCACATCTCATAAATAGGAGTTCCACTAACACAGACTTCAAAAGGATAGAACTTGATAATTCAAAACTAGGGCGATATTAAGTGTTCCCGCGGTCCATCCATAAAAGCCGTTGTATATTCCAAACGCAAGTCCTCTCAGCAACATGACAGGTCTATTAGAATAATAGCAGGGGAAAGCATAATTACAAGTAATCATTGGCTGGAAAGGATCTAGTTGTTTTTGTAGAGCAAAATGCCGCACTGAGCCCTGCGGAAAATGCACCTGAACAGCCGCCGCGACGGGTCAGATAACCACCGAAAATAACCATGGCGCAAAACCCTGCACTATTTATTTCTATTTATTAAGAACTCTTTGTATACCTTAATGTTTTCCTGTGAAATCATCTTAATTTGAGCCCACATTTTCTTTTGGACAAGATTATTATGTAATTGCTACTTACCAGCTGCTATTTTCTATACATTTGTTGGTCAAACAGTCAGGGTGTCTGTCTTTTCCAGTCCAGCAGAGACATCATTCTGCCAGCCCTGGGCTCCTGGTTGGCCTCATGGAGCCATAGTCTTCTGTTTATACCATGTGCCAAAAGGGATCAAGGAAGGTTCGCTAAGCGTGGGTTTTTTTAATTCATAGACTAATGACTGCCTATCAAAGCACTGGGTGTTTCCTGGTTGGGGCAGCAAAGGACAGGGGATGTTTCTCGGGAGCTATTTTCATGCAGATTGGATAAAATTCTGAGACCAGAAGCTCCATTCTTCTAGCAGCTTTTGTCCTTCTTTTTAATTACAGGGGTTCACTATCCTTTCCAAACACTCCGAAGTTTCCAAATGCAGTGCCTACCACCATAGTGCGCGCCTGTAACCCTAGCACTGAGAAAGCTGAGGCAGGAGGACCACCCCAAGTTCAAGGCCAGCCTCAGTTGCATACATAATGAGACGCTGTAACAAATGGCAAAGGTCACAAACGTTCCCCAAATCCAGGGAGAAAAAGAGATGCCTCCAGCCCAGTCTTGATAGAAGGCCAGGGGCAAGTCAACTCAAAGACCATCATTAACTCCCCTGCTGCAGACATTGGAATTGAATTCTGGAAGTAAAGAATACAGTAGGGTGTCCATGGGGATGAAAATGCTTCTTCCCACCCAACACCCTGTCCTGACAACTCACTAGCTGTACCCCGCTTCTCCATCCTGCTTCCTTTCTGGGAAACAGGTGTTTTCTAGCATGTGAGTGCCAACATGGTCCGAAGACATTAAAATGCCCTGTGCAGGCTCCAGATCATACCTCAGCCTCCAGACTCTGCAAAAGCCCATGCCTGACATGAAAAGAGAGGTACAATCTAGTCAGAGCCACCTGTACCTTACCATAAACCATCCACCTAACAGTGATTTAGGGTGAAGGGAGGAGGGAGGATGGTGAGGCCTCTTTGTAGGTGATGGTGTGTAGAGATACAGATGCTGAGAAGTTCAGTGAAGAAAGACCCAGGGACTTAACTCCACTTCTTCCACTGACCTTATCGCTGCCTCTGCCTGGACCAGTGACTTACCCCATAGAGTCTCACTGTCCTTCTGGAAAATAAGAGCATCCTTGACTGACTCACAGAGTTATAAAAGCAGACGACCCACATGGTGCACCTGGCATGCACCACAAGAGGAAGTACTCAGCTGGTGGCCCCTTTTCTGATAGCCACAGGAAGTCAGAAGAGGCAACTGGCTGGTGAGCCCCAGATTCTTGAGAAAGCCTCTTTAGGGGTGATAGGAGCCCAGCCAGTCACTGGAAGGGAGGAAGCAGTTCTCTAAAAGGCCAAAAACCCAGGCCTAGTGACCCAGACACTCAACATGCTCCTTGCCTGGATTGTGTTGAATTTAAGTATGATAAAAGATGATGTTAGAAGGCAGGACTGTAGCCCTTCTCCAAGGCCCCTTGAGAGTATTGTGTGAATTGGGACTTAAGACCTTTGGGGATCTGGGAAGATGGCTCAGCAGGGAAAGTGTTTGTTATGCAAGCATGAGGACCTGAATTTGGATCCTCAGCACCCACAGAAAAACCATTTAACCTTAGCACTGAGGTGGGGGTGGGGGACAGCAGGGTTAAACACATGGACTTCCTGGCCACTCAGGGTAGCTGAAATGATGAGCTACACATTCATCAAGAAGCCCTGACTCAAAAGACAAGATGGGCAGTAATAGAGCAAGCATTCAATGTTGATCTCTAGCCAAAACAGACATGGGTATAGGTCCATACACCTGCAAACACACACACACACACACACACACACACACACACACACACAACACACACACACACACACACACACACACACACACACACACACACACGTTTTTCATTGTTAAATCCTTTTGGGTTTCAATAGGTTTTCAATGTTGTTTCCTGTATTATACAATCCTGCTCTGTCCTCCAGAGGACAAGTTCGAAATTAAATTTGGTTTTGAGATAGTAATGCCAGGGTACCAAAAAGACGAGACTGGAAATCCTGTCCCAAAAGCTGGTCACTGGGGGATTTTCAGCTTCTTGGAGCTAATCCACATCATCTGGAGTATAATTGCCCCATTGTGTCTTGTAGGGGCTGATCCTGTAGACCACAGGATAAGACATCAAAGAAGAGGAAGGGGATGGCGGTGGGGTCCCAAACACAAGCAAAGAGGAAAGGAGGCGAGACCCAGGATTAGTTTTGTTTTGTTTTTGAAAATATATCATTTATTTTTATTTAAATGAATTTAAAGTAAATACATATCAAATACTTAGATCAATATTACCCTGATGCCCAAACCACATAAAGACCTAACAAAGAAAGAGAATTACAGACAAATTTCCCTTAAGAACATAGATGCAAAAATACTCAGTAAAATACTTGAAAACTGAATCCAAGAACACATCAAAAAAATCATCCACCATGATCAAGTAGGCTTTGTTCCAGAGATGCAGGGCTGGTTCAATATATGAAAAATCAATTCCTGTAATCCACCATATAAACAAACTGAAAGAAAAAAAAAAAAAACATGATCATCTTATTAGATGCAGAAAAGGCCTTTGACAAAATCCAACACCCCTTCATGATAAAAGTCTTAGAGAGATTAGGAATACAAAGGACATACCTAAACATAATAAGGGCAGTTTACCAAGGCTAGCCTGATCTACTGAGCAAGTTCCAGGACAGCCAATGCTAAACCGAGAAACTCTGTCTCAAAAAACTAAAAAAATTAAAAATAAATGAAGACAATTTACAGCAAGCCTATAGCCAACATCAAATTAAATGGAGAGAAACTCAAAGCAATTCCACTAAAATCAGGAACAAGACAAGACTGTCCACTTTCTCCATATCTATTCAATATAGTACTTGAAGTTCTAGCTAGAGCAATAAGACAACAAAGGGAGATCAAGGGGATACAAATTGGAAAGGAAGAAGTCAGAGTATCATTATTTGCAGATGATATAATTAGTAAACATAAGTGACATTAAAATTCCACCAGGAAACTCCTACGGTTGATAAACACTTTCAGCAAGTAGCTGGATACAAGATTGACACAAAAGTCAGTAGCCTTCCTATGTACAAATGACAAATAGATTGAGAAAGAAATTGGGAAAACAACACCCCTCACATTAGCCTAAAATAAGTCTAACCAAACAAGTGGGAGACTTGTATAGAAAAAAACTTCAAGTCTTTGAGGAAAGAAATTGAAGAAGGTATCAGAAGATAGAAAGACCTCCAGTGCTCATAGAACAGTAAGATTAACGTGATAAAAATGGCCATCGTACCAAAAGTACAGGATTAGTTTTGGCCAAGGATATTAAATCATTCTGTCTTGGAGGCAGGGAGGAGCCCTCAAGGCTCCACCCCTCCCTGAAGCTTTACAGATGGAGAATGCTCAGGGAGGGGAATTTTATTCAGCGGTGTAGACACTAGCAAGACACTCATGTTTTTTTTTGTTTGTTTTTTTGTTTTTTTGGTTTTTCGAGACAGGGTTTCTCTGTGTAGCTTTGCGCCTTTCCTGGGACTCACTTGGTAGTCCAGGCTGGCCTCGAACTCACAGAGATCCACCTGGCTCTGCCTCCCAAGTGCTGGGATTAAAGGCGTGCGCCACCACCGCCCGGCGACACTCATGTTTTTTAAAGAACCCCTCACCTTAGTTGGGTGGTGGAGGTGCATACCTTTATTCCAAGCTTGATCTCCTGTGAGTTCAAGCCCAGCCTGGTCTACAGAACGAGATCCAGGACAGCCAAGCCTACACAGAGAAACCCTGTCTCAAACAAACAAACAAACAACAACAACAACAATAAAAGCCCCAATCAAACAAAAAACCCTCACCTCTACTCCTGTGAGCAACTCCAGTGAAACCCGTGAGAATAATAATATTTAATTAAGTCACAGTCAAGCAAAGAATGCTGGTCCACCTTACACTGGTGGGAACCAGAAATGTGGTGTCTACGTAAAGCCAGTGTACCTCCTTCCTCCAAGATCTCACGAGGCTGAAGCAGGACAAAGTGCCTCAGTCTCTCCAAAGTAAGAACACACTCTGCCAAAAAGCTTTGCCCTGAGGGATCCTGGCATCCTCAGACTCGGAAACACACACACACACACACACACACACACACACACACACACACAGCCAGTTATCCCAAGTGAGGCTCTGTGACTCATCGCCATGTGTCTGGGGCCACATGTCCTTGCCACTCTCCGTGGAATCCAGTGCATATTCTGGCCCTCCCTGTACTTGGGCCCACCACCCGCTTTGTCCAGTGGCTTCTGAAATCGCCTCTTGGAGGAAGCCTCATTACACCAGTGACTTGTAATCCCAGCCAATGCTTCCAGAAAAGTCTCAATGTCCATTACATTAGCTAGCCTTAAAATTGAATACAAATCCATTTTAATCAATATGTTGTAATAAATAGATATTAAGGCACTGCAGCACTAATGTACAGGAAGAGTAATTAACACACCAGCATTCACGGCACTCACATACCTCAATTTTCTCTACAAAATCCTTATTGAACCGCTACTTAAAAAAAAAATAATTGCAAACGCAATTAGAAACACTGAAGTTACATTATCGATTTTCTGCTAAAAACCTTTTTAGTCAACAAGCACAAACTACATTCATTAAATGTAAGTGCTTGGAGCTATGGTGTGAAATTCAATTCAGCCATTATCATGAATTACACTGATTATTGCTGTAATTATTTTCTCTTGGATACAACTGCATTTCTGTCCCTTGCTAGTTCTGTTGAACATATAACCATGTTCATTTTATAGCTAATAATACTCGACCGTAGTCCTAGCAATTACTATCACTTATACAAATCATTAAGTTAAGCTACGGGTACCTAGTAAGATTCAAAAAAATTAACTAAAACATCCTTTTTTACCCTTGAAATAACTAATAGCATTGTAGAACAAGGGAAATTACAGATATTAACTGATTTACATAGGCCTGCTCTAATCACCTGTGCTTGACATGTCAGAAATGCCTGCTGTCCTAACGCCTTTTGAGAAGAACCTTAGGACAGGAACAGCCTTTTATTCTCTTTTCTAGAAACAACCGGCAGCGGCAGGGCCTGCACATCTGCAGTGCTCTGCAGGAGCACTAGGCTGTGGGCCTTCGATGTGTGAGAGTGCATTCTAGGCGTGTGTTTGTTTAGGAGTCTTATTAGCTAAGCAGACTGTAGAAGAGAGAGTTCCGCTTTGCTTTTCCTTGCAGACGCAGTTGTGGGTCTATGGCGTTCTTACAGTCGAATCCTTCAGAGGAAACGGATGTTTTCCAATGCGACTCCCTGACTCACTCCGGAGGTAAAGGCAGCATGTGGACCAAGCAAGGAAAGAGATGCGATTCAGCAGTTATCTTCCAAGGGGATGACATCTCTGGGTGTCAGATGGAGAAGAAGTGCCTCCAGGGAGATCTGGAAAGGTGAGTAGAGAGGGGAGGGAGGGGAGAGGGAGAAAGAAGAGGGAGGAGAAAGGAATGGAGGGGAAGGGGAGAAGGAAAGAGGACAGGGGGGAGGGAAGGGGAGGGGGGGAGGGAGAGGAAAGAGGTTAAGGATGGAAGGGGGAAGGAGGAAGAGGAGGGGGATGAGGGAGGGAAAGGGAAGAAAGAGGAAGAAGAGAAGGATGGGAGGGGAGAAAGGGAAGGAAGGAGGGAAGGGGAGAAAGGAGGGGGAGAAGAAAGGAAGAGAGGAGGAAGGGGAAGGGTATTGGTAAGTTTGAGCGTTATTCACCCCAGGACCATTGGGCTGGCAGACCTCTTCTCTGAGCTGGGTGCAGCACCCCAAGGACCAGCCTGTAGGGCCCACCTCACATGCTCCGCTCAGAGTAGGACACTAGGCAAACTGCTCACAGAGAGCAGAGCCAACATCCCAGCTTTGTCTTTGCGCTGCCTTCCCCATTGGACATTGAACGGCCTGGCACGGGGTGGGGTCCTGGATAAGCTGAAACGAAGCAGAGATTCGGACAGCATTGGAGACGCTACCCCAAAGAAAAGCAGAGCCTCACCCCTCCTTTCTCACAGTCTGTTCGTGTTACCTCCTTTGTTTCAGATGTGAAAGAGTAAAGGCAATTTCCAGGAACCAATACACATTGCTAACAAGTAAGAGAGAATACGGGAACCTGAGTCCAGAGGCAGGAGCTCTCTAGGCGACTCAGTACCAGAGAGGCCTATAGACCACCAGAATCCATCCAGAGCTTCCTAGTGGCCAAAGCAAAATGGAAAACACTATCTTATGGGCATAAGACTCGCTGGCTCCAAAATGCTATGTATCAATTTCAAAAGAAAAAGGAAGAGGAGGAAGAGGAAAGAGGAGAAGGAGGGAAAGGGGAGGAGGGGGGAGAAGGAGGAAGAGGAAGAGAAAGAGGAGGAAGAAGAGGAGGAGGAGGAGAAGAGGAAGAAGAAGAAGAGGAAGAGGAAGAAACCTTTAGTCTAAAAAGGAAGTGTAAAGCCAGGCCTAATTGTATAAGCCTTGTAAGCCCAGCCCTCAGGAGGCTGAGGCAGGAGAATCATGAATTCTAGAGTAGACTGAGTGACATAGTGAAACCCTGTATTAAAAAGGAGAGAGAGAGGGAGAGAGAGAGAGAGGGAGAGAGAGAGAGAGAGAGAGAGAGAGAGAGAGAGAGAGAGAGAGAACATAAAATCTGAGAAAGGGAAAATTTTAAACCAAGTCTGCTATGAATTAATGGTGTCTTAAACAACAACAAAAGCCATTATTGTGTTCCTAGATTTGTTTCTTCACGTAACATAAATTAAAACTGATGCTGTGCTTAACTATAAAAAAAGAAAACAAGATAGTCAGGCTATCCTAACTGCTGCCCAGTAGACATATTGTGTTAACCTTCTTTCCCAGGATGGAATTGGCTGGCTTGTGTCATCATTTCAGCCACATTAGAATTTCTCCAAAGCAGCTAAGTGAATTTGCTGACCATTTTGGACCATTTGAAGTATTATAAACTGGCATCGTGCATTTGGTATGAGGTCCCCTTTGCTGTTCTAAAAATATGCTTTTTAAATTCTTTTTAAAGGATATTTCTTGTTGCTTCTGTTATCCAGAAAATTACCTGAAATGGTTGCAAATTATTTTGAAATAATCCGAATTCAGCCTTTCCCCCAAAACAATATATGTATAATTTCCTAGCCACTCTCGGACAAGCAGGGACCTGTACTGCCACCCTGTCCCGCCAGGGGAAGAAACATCCTTAGATGCTAACAACAGTTTGACTCTGCTCTTGTCGGGCTGGCTGTCTCTTCGGGCTTTCTAGGGAATCACATGAAAGAATTCAATAGGTAGACTTGGAAATTCAGAAACAGGAAAATTAAATTCCTAGGCTAGTTGAGAATATCTCATTCACAAGGCGCCTGCCCGCAGGAGCTCAGAGAGAGACATGTAATGTGACCTTCAAAGGAAGCTGGTTTGTTGTATTAGCTCTGCTTAGCTGACCATGAATACTAATTGCAGGAAGAATTAACTGGACCCAGTACCTGAGGGCAGAAGAGCACAAAGTGGCTGGGGATGACCAACAATGGGCAGGGTAGAAATGAGCATCCGCACCCCTATTCAGTTCTACCGGAGCTGTGGCAAACCCCAAATTACAATAAAGTCGATACAGGCTTCTTGCCCCTGGAGACCAGAAGGTAGAAGACAAATGTTTGCCCTGAGATTCGGATTCGGGGACAAAAATGACATCATGGCTTTATTCTAGTAATCTTAGACAAACCTGTATCTTTTCTCTGTCCCAAGTGCTTCAATCCCTCGGGCTCCGGAAGTTATTTAAGCACCTGACTTTGAATTCTTCCAGCAGCGGAATACGCTGTCTGGTGGGAAGAGAGTTTTGAGGCAAAGGATGGGCCCCAATCTGAATTTCTGCTCAGCAGTTGACTAACTGTGTGACTTTAAAGTAACCAAAGGTCTCTGGGCCTTATTTTCCCAATCTGCAAAATGGAGATAATGATGAACAGGACATAAAATGTGAAAGATAAAAATGAGGCTTTTAGGGAATCGCTCAGAGCTGCCAAAGTAGGAAGAAAACAGCAGTGTGCTCCAATCAGCTCCTGCAGACCAGTTCAAAGAGCCAATTATTAAACTGTCTGGCGTTCTCGTCTGAAATCGTCAACATGAGCATGAAAACCAGCTTGCTGGTGTATGGCTCTGCTACAGTGCTTACCTCACATATGAGAAGCCCTGGGCTTGATATTCAGCATGGAAAAACGATTGATTGATTTAATACATATATAGATATAGATATAGATATAGATATAGATATAGATATAGATATAGATATAGATATAGATATAGGTATAGATATAGATATAGATACAAACTTTAATTATATTAATTAAGCTAAGGTAGCAGGCTGGGATTATGGCTTCACTGGTAGAGGGCTTGCCTAGTATGCATGAAATCCTGGGTTCAAGTCCTGGCACCACACAAACTGAGCATGGCTATGCTCACCTAGAATCACAACTCAGGAGGCAGAGGCAAGAGAATCAGAAGTTCAAGGTCATCCTTTACCTCGTAGTGAGTTCGAGGCCAACTTGGGCTACATGGGACCCTGCCTCAATTAAAAAAAAAAAAAAGCAGCTACTGGAAGTCCTTATCTCTTAATAACAAGCCCCACTCTGCTATGATCTATGCTTTGGAGGTTTTTTACACTTCCACACATGCAAGATGGAAACAATGTTCCGGGGTCCCCTGCGTCTCTTCTCACCTCCAGCTTCGTGGTGGCGACTTCAAAGCAACTTTGGACGACCTCCAAGCTGTCATTATTTCTACCCTGAAAACTGCCAAGCACTGGTAGGGCTTTTCTTCCTTCAGAGAACAGGAGTGTTCAACATGGACTAGAATGTGGGTCAGGAAGCGGCCAGGTCCGGACAAACAAATAAGGCTAGTCCTAAGAGGAGTAGAAGTAGGAGAGGCTAGCTGGCTGCCGGCTTCCACTCCAGAACCTGAGTGGATTCCTCCCCGGAGGACTGTCTACCTGCTTTCCTCTTGCCTTCCTCCTGAGTCCTTAAGTGAATTCCTTTGTTAGGTTTAAACTAACTCAAGTTGGTGTCTGCATCCTAGTCTGAGCCAATGAACAAGACACAAAATCAATGTGAACATGGCTTACCCTCCTGGAGGCCATTTCATCCCCTCTTAACTAAGCATGGTAATAAAGCCCTAATAACTAGTCCTCTGCCATTGCTCTGATCTCTGCATAACATATGAGGTATCCTGGAGACATCCCTCATGTTTCTCCTCATCACCAAGAACAATGGCGGTACTGGCTGGGTCCCACAGGCACCTTTGGTTCCCAGCAGCACTCACCTGGTGTTGCTCCAGCTGAGGTATATGTAACTACTCCAGACTGTACATTAATTACTGTGACACCATACCAATAATCCAATTAGGCCTCAACTGTTTACTTAAGAGAAAGCTCTGTTCATCAAATAAGATGGGGTGACTGGTCGAAAGTCAGGACATTCGTCCTCGTAGGTGAACCAGTGATCCAGTTTGCTCTTTATACTTCGGGGAGGCTGACAGGCTACTCAATTTTCCAAGAAAATCAAAATGTTGTAATTTTCCATTTCCTCCCCGATAAAATGGAACTCCATCTGCTTACATGTTTCCCCCTCCTCCACCCTAGCTTCCTCCATGCCTGTCTTTACTAACTTTATTTTCCTTTTAATAATGGTTTCGGCATAGAACAGGCTACAGCCTCTTCCGATGTCTATGGGTTCTGTGATGCTGAGGTGACCAGGACTGCCTGAATGGAAAAGGGCAGGGAATAATGGATACACATACAGACATGCACACCAGTTCTTCTCCCTGAGGACCACAGGTGCCAAGGTTGGATGGGTAACCACGGAGGAAAGCAGA
Source organism: Peromyscus leucopus (assembly GCF_004664715.2). Classification (NCBI taxonomy): domain Eukaryota; kingdom Metazoa; phylum Chordata; class Mammalia; order Rodentia; family Cricetidae; genus Peromyscus; species Peromyscus leucopus. Next base: position 72,981,244 of record NC_051063.1, read on the forward strand.
CTGGAATCTTAACAACATATGAAGATCATGCTGTGTTTTTAAAATGTATTGCTGACTCTCACACACAGCCATAAGCTCCTACTATTAGCTCCCATTTCTAAGGTACAGGGGGAAAATCCAAGAAATTGTTAAGATGTATGTCTCAGAGCAACCAGCCAGATATAGTTCAACTTTCCATCTCACCAAAATCCTGATATATCTAAAAACCTCACTTGCACATGCCTGATCGCTAGAGTTTGAAAAACAAGTTATTTGAAATGTTGTTTGATTATCTTAAGAATCTAAAAATAGCTCACTCAGCATGCAAGTTGTACATAAAGATGTGGTTTTGCAGATGACAGTCATCTCTCAAGAGTCACTATGGTGGCATGAGAAGCGAGTATTCTGGGCCAGAATTGGCTACAAGACAAGTTTGAGTCCAACTTGGGTTACATGGCAAGATTCTGTTTCTGGTATGATGGGGTAGGGAGAGCATATGAATGAGTCCTTGGATAACCACATAATTAAAGGTGTCTATTTCCTAACTCTCCCTTTAAGAATTATTATCCCTCAGGCATGGTTTGGCACATTCAATGGTAGTTTAGCATAAACGGTTTCTCTTTATGACCAGGGCTTGCAAACCACAGCCATGTTTTTGTGTGGTCTTTGAGCTCAGACTGATTTTTTACATTTTTTAAAGTTTTTTTTTAATACAAAGAACAATATTCCAGGACTTGCGCAAACTATATGAGATTCAAACTTTAGTGTTCATCACAAAAGTTTTAGCCGGTAGCCATTCATTTATGTGTCCTGTATGGCTGTTTCACATGACAGTACAGTGCTGAATCATTGAGATATAGCTACTGTATGCCTGCAAAATCTAGAATACATATTATCTTGCCCTTGGCATAAAATGTTTGCCAACCTGGGATGTGTGAGAACCTGTCTCCAAAAATTAAGTAATAATAACAATCAAATGGACTTCAAACAGATGTTAAATAACTTTTCCCCCCAAGACAGGGTTTCTCTGTGTAGCCAGGGCTGTCCTGGAACTCACTCTGTAGACCAGGCTAGCCTCAAAATGAGATCCACCTGCCTCTGCCTCCGGAGTGCTGGGATTAAAGGTGAGTGCCGCCACCACCTGACCTAAATAAATAACTTAATGATTTATTTCAAGGTCTCAGACAAGAACAAACAAAATTCAAAAATTACCATGTGGAAATAATTTTAAAAATCACCAGGCAAGATGGAAGATAAATGAACAACACAAAACAATCAATGAAACAAAGAGCTGGTTTCAAAATGATAAACAAAATTGACAGATGATTGACTAATCAACAGAAATTCAAAAAGAAGAAAACAGGCAGTTAAAGAGAAAGAAGACCTAAATAAATAAACTAAAGGTGAAAAGAAATTATTATAACAATTACCAATGAAACATAGGTTATTTGAAAACTTATAATTACGATTAAGTTGAAAAGCCAGGAAGAAATGACTAAATTTAATATGAGCTCCCAAAACCAAACCAAAAGGACACAAACAATACTAGTAGATCTATTATCATCAGAGGAACCAAAGCAGATCTCATCCCACCTCAGTCAGAATATCTACCATCAAAAACACAAACAGTGGTTCTGGGGAGTCTGCTCAGTGAGTAAGAACAGTTGCTGCTCTTCCAAATGACCCTGCTTTGATTCCCAGGACCCATGTAGCAGCTTACAACCATCTGTAATTCTGGTGCCAGGAGATCTGGTGACATACATACATACATACATACATACATACATACATACATACACACACACACACACACACACACACATATGTATACATGTATGCATGCAATAACAATTTGGCTTGTAAGAAAACAGAGGCCATGAATTTGAAGAAAGCAGGGAGGTGTGTAGAAAAAGGGGAGGGGTATATGAGAAAGTATGGGATAATCAGTGCTCAGAAAGCCAACCACAAATGCACAATGTCAGAGACTCCCAGGGAAGAGGCAAAAGTTTCAAGACAGAAGTTGTTATAAGCATTAAGGGACATAAGAGCTCAAATAGATATTGGACTTAGAATGTACTTCAGTGTTATAACCAAAAAATGAACCTGCTAACCGATCAGCTGGCATGAATCCGATATGTGCCAGGCTACATATACTAGATACTGGATGGTGTCTTAGTGTTCCTATTGCTGTGATGAAACACCATGACCAAAAGCAAGTTAGGGAGGAAAGGTTTTATTTCACTTACTCTCCTACATCATAGTCTATCATCGAAGGAAGTCAGGAGAATAGAAGACTCAAACAGGGCAAGCACCTGGAGGCAGGAGCTGATGCAGAGGCCATGGAGGAGGCTACTTATGACTTGCTCTCCATGGTTTACTCAGCCTGCTTTCTTACAGAACCCAGGACCACCAGTCCAGGGATGACACTATCCGCAATGGGCTAGTTCCTCTCCCATCAATTGCTAATTAAGAAAATACTCTGCAGCTGGATCTTATGGAGGCATTTTTTCAGTTGAGGTTCTCTCCTTTCACATAACTCCAGCTTTTGTCAAGTTGATGTTAAATTAGTCAGCACAGACAGACTCTTGACCAAGACAGAACTGTCTGAATCAGACTAGAGGCCAAAATCTAGTGGGGCAGAAGACAGCTGATTTAGAACTTATTACAACAATGAAGAATAGGGAGCATTGTATAGGCGTACCCCACCCAGACCTGAGAGTTCAGGGTTGTCCAGCAGTCCCCTGATATTTGGAGATGATAAGAGTTGGGAAGGTAGATGGTAGAATTGGAGACACATTTGGGGGCAGACAAAACATGTGGGCAAAGGTCAGGAAGAGGAGAGTTGTTATCTTCAAGGAGCTGCAGGAAGCTAGATGTGGATGGCACAGATAGAATACTAACCAAGACCTTCACTGAATGGCAGGAATGGGTTGGAGCTCTTGGCACACCTCCAGAGGCCTTGTCCATCCAGCCCTTGACCCATGTCTCCAAAGGCATGGTCACAAGTGAACAGTGGCAGTTCCGTCTTGTCTCAGGATTGCAAGGGAGGCTTATTTGCTACCTCACTGTGGCAAGATCTGGTGACACTCAAGTCTCTCTCTGGGACTGAAACCTCCTGGAGGTCAAGGGTTGTCATTTGTCTGTTCATTGCTATCTAGACCCCTAGTAAAGAGTCCAGTGCCTGGCACACAGTTGGTTCAATAATTGTAAAATAAAGAAAAGCAGCAAACACACAGGACACCATTGGACTGCCTATGTATTCCACCTTTGTGGTCACCCATGACCCTCTTAGACCAAGAGTGTAGGATCCCTAAAAGCTCTTGGACCACCCTTGAAACGATCCCTTGGAGAAGCAATGACAGATCTTTGGGGGAGTCCTTCATTCTGTTGATAGCATGACTTCATTGGCCTGTCTTCACTCATAATAAAGCCACAGAGAAGGCAGATAATGGGGTGGGGGGAGCCCCACATCTGATTCCAACTATGCCCCCACATTTTTTTTCCTACCTCAAAGGTACATTACATCTAGACATGGAACAGGTCCGGGATCTTTCCACCTTCCATTTCAATGAGGCTGTAGTTTAATTAAAAGTAGAATAACATTTACATACATAATCATTCCACCTCCACAAGAGGAAGCTAAGAGCTTCTTATGAATGCACATCCTGCCTCGGCCTTGGCACAGGTTTCACAGAGTGCTCCTGAAGATCTTTACCTTTCTTTGGAGGCAATGTTGACAGACTGTATCAATGAGAAGATTTGTTGAATAAAATCTGTTGGAGGCCTAAATGAAAGACTTTTTATATCAGTTTCTCGTACATAGAACAAAACAGGCAGAGATGTCCCACGTAGAGATTGCTTAGTACAAACAAATGTTTGGAGACTCTTTCGCACAGCACTGTCTTGCTTGATCTCTGCATAGGTTTGTTGGAGGAAGCACCCACCACTTCCCATTTGCCAGTGAGGAAGCTGGAGGCCCTGGGAAGAGGAAGTGACCTGTCCACGTTTAATCAGGAGACTGGGTCTCTGTTCTTGGCCCTTTCCACCATTTCACACCATAAGATCACATTTCCTGTGGTTTTCTGGAATTGGTGTTTTGCCACCAAAAGTTGTTGTCACTAAGGTCAGAGTGACATTTTCAGTAAAGAAATAGAAGGAGGTCTAAGAGTGAGGAGATGCTACAAGGACAAAGGTTCAGAGGAAAAGCCTTGGAAGGAGGCTACCTGGGTTCAATCCAAGTTCTGTCAGTAATTACCTTCATGAACCATGGACCAGCTGCCTGTCTCTGGTACATGTCTGAAACTTCAGTGTTGAGAGAAAGCTGAATCCATAAAGTGCTTGTTTTATAAGCACAAGGACCCAAGTTTAATCCCACAAAACCCACATAAAAATCTAGGAATGCTGCACACACCTGGAATCCTAGAACTAGAGCTGTAGAGACAGGTTGATCCCTGGTACTCACTGGCCAGCTGGAATATCCTACTCCAGGAGTCCCACATCTCCCTGAGAGGCCCTGTCTCACATAAACAAGGCAGATGTCTCCTAAAGAGCCATACCTGGCCAGGCGGTGGTGGCACACGCCTTTAATCCCAGTACTTGGAGTTTGAGGCCAGCCTGGTCTACAAAGCGAGTTCCACTCCAGGAAAGGCACAAAGCTACACAGAGAAACCCTGTCTTAAAAAGAGAGAGCCATACCTGAGGCTGTCCTCTGGCCTCCGCCTGCATGGGCACACATGTGAATGAGTACCCCACTTACAAATGCACATGCACACACACACAAACTTGTATAGACACATACACACACACACACACACACACACACACACACCATCTGAAGCTTCTCTGGGCTCCCATTTGAGGTCCTCATGTACCCAGGAACTATGACTGTAACATCAGCTCCAGGAGCAGAACCAGCCATCTAAGCTAAGCCCATGACCCTATTCATTGATTCAGCTATGACCACATGACCAAAGATAGCCCAGTCAGAAAGAACTCCAGGACTCTCCAAGTGGATGCTGAGATAAAAATATCCTATGGATGTGATCTCCTGGGAGCTACCGGCAGCCATCTTAGGAGCATGAAGGGAATTGGTTTGAGGAAGAAGGGGACACCCTAGAAGATAGAAGCATAAAAAGAAACTGAGTCCATCACTACAGTAGTGAGTCTCTGACTTGAAGCATCCACTAACAATGTTTCATTCAGTTACTTGAAATAGTAAATTACCAATGATGCCATTTTGAGTTGGGTTCCCTGTTAACTCCCCCAAAAGACCACGATTCACAGTGTCCCCTCAACTGCAAAATAATACTAATAATAACAATAATAATAATGATAATGATAATACCCACCTACATGTGTATGTTGAGAGACTCAGACACACACAAGAGCCACACCATGCACTTAAGAAGTCTTAATCCACTGCGGGTAGTTGGAGTTATTGCATTGTCCATATTCTTCTTGCAGTATCTAATTCCCTGTGGCAAAGAAAAAAAAAGAAAAGAAAAGAAAAGCACTTCAAAGATAAATATCACATTTAACCTGAGGGCCCCAGACAAACCACACTGCCCCCCACACTTTTGCACAGGCTCATTTGGGGCGTTAATCTTAAATTGTGTCTTCTTGGAAACAGCTGTTGCAGGAGAGCACTGCTATTCTGTCATAATCTCACCGTGCTTCATTTTTCAGGTGATTTTACTATCTTTTTCCCAGTATCCTCTGGGTTAGTGTCTTTAACCTATTATGTAATGATATTTCAGAGCCTGGAAGATGAATTGCTCCCTGTGTAAAATATGGCAGCAGATCTATACCCCTAAGCTCGGATAATTAGTTTTTAATGTAACTACAATTCTTCTGAGGAGATGTTTTTGAGCTCTAAAATCTTCTTAAAAGCATCCCTTAGGCTGAAATTAAGTTGGAAGGAGTGTCATGGAGGTCTGTGATGAGGCACGAGATGGGCTCAGGTTACCAACCCCTCCTGACATGATTCATGCACCTCAGGCAATGCAAGACTGGACCTCCCTCTCACCTCTGTGGCCAGGCCTGTCCCTGCATGCAGCCACCAAGGCAAAGGGCGAAAATGTACTTCATCAATAGACCTGACACCGAGTAATGATTACAAATGGGTTTTCAAGCTGGGGGAGGCTGGACCCGGTGGGGCTCAAAGTGGGGCTTGTGGGGAATGGAGCAGGGGTACCTACCAGGGCCTCCCGCATGGCTGCATCAGAGGGCCTTTCTCTATTCAAACCATTAGAAAGGTGAGCATTTTCTACTATGTCAACAAATATTTACTTTAGTTAAGACATTTAAAATTGTTACAGAAACTAGAGCTGACCTGTTCCTTAGGAAGAAGCGTCTGATACCTCCTGGGATTTGGGGGGACACAGACCCCAGCTGTGGGTTCTCAGTATTACCTACTTCTCTGTGCACTGTGTCTGCAAAAAGCATCCTCTCATGTCATTTGGATATTCTCCTCAAAGAGAGGGTTGTTTGTTCTCTGAAAAACCAAACAAGCCAACTTGTCCATCATTGAGTCACCACATGGACAGAAGGGCGCTGTGGCCTGGCAGTGTTGGTGTAAGAATCTAGGCCAGTGGTTCTCAGCCTTCCCAACTCTGTGACCCTTAATACAGTTCCTTACATTGACCCCCAACCATAAACTTAATATTTTTCATTGCTACTATATAACTGTAATTTTGCTACCATTTTGAATCGTAATGTAAATATCTGTGTATTCTGATGGGCTTAGGCGACCTCTGGAAAAGGGTCATTAGACTCGAGACCCACAGGTTGAGAACCACTGATCTAGGCAGTTAGCCCAGGATAAGCTTAACCGACTGCCCGGAGCAAGGGGAACAATAAACATGAAGAGCCATGGGGACAGGGTGTCACAGAATGCTAGGCTCCCTGTGAATTCCAAATCCTGGATCTATGGAAACATTTCCCTTCCCTTTGCCTGAAGCTACCCTCAGAAAACCTTGAAAGTGTTCGACACACTAAAGGAAGTCACTTTGATCCTCAGGCATGCTTGGAGGCAGCCCCTGACAGCGCCCTGCTGACCTGGGCTCCACCAGGTGAGTGTGCCTAATTGATGCTTCGTCTCTGCTGGTGATGTGAGAGGTCCCATGGTCATGGACCATTTACAGAGGAACTGCAGGGACAAGGGAAAAAGATGGTCTGGTGGAAAGAATGCCACCAAAATTTGATCTTCCTGCTTCCATAGTGGGGGAAACAAGTCATGGACCTTCAACCTACTATAGAAAAGAAATCCTATAAAAGTATATGTGAGTATAATTTGGGGTGTCACTTTCTGATGATCCAAACTGATACGGAGAGTACTGAGTGGGATTCACAATGTGTCTTTTATGTCATATTTCCAATATGACATTTCCTTTTCGGGGGAGGTTGGGAAGACCTTTGGTGTGCTGATATATTCTGTTGGTAGTTGAAGGCAAATCTGTAAGGTCTAAACCTCAAGGAACTAAGCAGGGCAAGGAGGACTCTCCGATTCTGCCCAGCCCAGGCTCTCAAAACCATCCATCTTTGCAATGTTGGTGTTTACAGAAGCAAGACCTGGAGAAAAGACTGTGGGGACACAGTGACACCTGTCTCAGTCCCCTGGGACACCACAACATGGGCACTACACACCAGGCACGTTTGTTTCTCATAGCTCTGGAGGATGCAAAGTCTAAGATAAAGATGCTGGCAGACTGTCAAGTAGAGCTCCATTCTTTAAAGATGATGACATCTTCTGCCACATAAGGTAACGGCATATGAACATGGTCCCTTGACATTAGTCCTGTTCATGACATAATACCTCCCAGAGGCCCTTTTCTGGATTACTTTTCTTGCTGCTATAATAGAACACCTGACAGGAAGCAACTCACACTTTAAAGAGGTGTGGTCTATCAGGACAGGGAAGGCATGGCAGCAAGCGTGTGAGGTAGCTGGTCTCATTACATCCACAGCCAGGACCCATGAATGCTGGTACTTCCTCAGTTTCTCCTTTCTATTCCCTCCAGGACCCAGGCAATGGGATGTTGCCAACCATATTTAGGGTGGGTATTCTTATCTCAATTGATGTAATCTGGACAGTCCTCCATGCCCAGATCTTTCTTTCCTAAGTGGCTCTAGATCCTGTCAAGATGATTGCCGATATTAACCAACAGGGAACCTATGTCTTGATCACAAAGGGGATTGGGTATCAACATAAATTTTAGGGAGACTCAAACATTCAGACTAGACACTGAGAAACTGCTTTAACAGAAGAAAGTTTGTCCTAATTTTCATGTGATTTCAGAGGACAGAACAGGATTGATAGCTTTGAAGTATAAACAGTAGACACCAACCCATAAAGGAAGTCCGTTCTGAGATGAGACTGTGGGCCACCAGAGTGAGGAATGAGCTTCAGCATCCCACACACTAAGAGAGGGATGATAATGGGGTGAAAACTGTGACTTGCATTTCCCCTAAATCTTTGTCATTTGTTTGACAAGTATCAACTGAGACCCTGGTGACCTGAGGTGGCTGAGAGAGAGAAGGAACCTGAAGACCCTGGGAGGAAAGGCCAATATGGATGCAGCCAAAAAAGGAGGGACAGTCTCACCTGGCTAAGGTGAGAGCAGAGTGACAGACAGAACAAAGGTGGAAGGCCAGCCGGGCATCTGAGCAGTGGATGGAGACTTTGGGATGGTCGGCTGGGGCAAGGCTGAGAAAAGCATTGAGCACCTCCAATTTTAGAGTTTATTGGTAAATAAAAGAAAAATCACTGAACAGTTTAAGGCCAGAGAATGTCACAACAGAAGCACTAATTTAGAAAGATCAGCCTGGCAGCAGAGCAGAGGGTAGATGTAGCCTGAGGTCCCACAGCCGCTCGAACCCAAGCACACAGAGGCTGATATTACTTACAAACTGCATGGCCTGTGGTGGGCTTCTTGCTAGCTAGCTCTTATAACTTAACCCATTTCTATGTATCTATAAGTTGCCACGTGGCCGTGGCTTACCGGTACTTCCACATCTTGCTTCTCCTTACAGTGCTGGCGTCTCTCCAGACCCTACCTTTCTCCTTCCTTTTTCTCTCCTTGGATTTCCCACCTGCCTCTAAGCTGCCTTGCCAAAGGCCAAAGCAGCTTATTTATTAACCAATGGGAACAACATATATTCACAGCGTACAGAAAGACATTCCCCAGCAGGTAGATGTCACAAAAACACTAAAAGAAAAGCAGGTCACATGGGAAGTGATGGTACCAGTGCTGACAAAGCACGCAGGCCCAGGCAGCATGTGGGGGAATCAGTGTCAAGTAACTCTTCATCGACCTCAGAGTGCGATTGGCCTTCTGGGCTCAGGACAAGGCTGCAGATTGGAAATAATCTCCATCGTCAATGAGTTTAGTTAGCTTTGTTGTTTTATCTCTTATGAACATATCTTCTTCAAGTAGCTAGCTAAATAAACAAAAGAGACCTGGTTGTTTTCTGGAGTCCACAATCTTTGGTTATCCTGATCCTCTGTACTTTGGTGGCCCCCAGTGAACCACACCTGACATCCATGCCTTCAGACAGCTCCCTGTTCTTGAATCTGGGCTAAGCCTGCAACCTGTTTTAACTGCAGCAGAAACAACACCATATCTGAGCCTAGGCTTCTGGAAGGTTTAGAAGTTTCTGTTTTAACCTCTTAAAAGCCCACTGCTGGCATATAAAAAAATCCAGCCACCCTACTGAAGACTCTAGAGAGACATTGTAAGAAGAGAAGCCCTGGAACAGAGACACACACCAACACACACGCGCGCGCGCGCACACACACACACACACACACACACACACACACACACACACACACACACACACGGGGTGGGGGGTGGGGGTGGGGGTGGACTACTGCAGCCTGAGCATGTGAGACACTCAAATGCAAAAGATAGCTTACCTGTTCCAGCCCCAGGGGACATCATGTAGGAAAGGCATGATGGTAGACAGTTCCTGGCAGCGGCCATGCCCTGTTCAAATCCTTACCCCACAGAATCATGGGAAACAACAAAATTAATTGTCGTTGTAAGCTATCATGTCTCTAAGTTGTTCCTGGAACAATAATAGATCATGGAAAAGTGTTTCTCCCAATTCAATAAAACTTACTTCCTTGAGAACCAGTTCTCTCAACTCATGGAGAAGACCCCAGCAGCCATGTTGGTAATAACAGCACCCCTGGCCATGATGTTAGCTTTGGGATGGAGGTTAGATGAAGCTGGTCTTTCCTGAGACCATCTAGGATAGAGTCATACACATACACACACACACACACACACACACACACACACACACACACACACAGTTATTTGAAAGCCATCTTCAGTCATGACATAGAGAGAGAAAGAGTAAAGAGAGCAGCCTGCCCTCAGTACACACCCCTGCCCAGTCCCTGCTTCCCCTCTCTCATTAGTACGTGCAGTGCTTGAAATCATTGTGAATTATTTATAATTCCCATCTGTAATTAGAGCGACCTCCTCTTACAAGCAAGTGAAAAATAGTAAACACACACACACACACACACACACACACACACAGGACTAACAAGTTCTTCACTTGTTACAGTGTGGATTTAAAATGTCCTCCATAGGCTCATGTGTTTGAGCACTTAGTATCCCTGTTTTGGAAGCTGATACAACCTCTAGGAGGTAGAGCCCTCTTGGAGACCCTGGAGGGTTGCCTTCCTGCTAAGGCAACCATAACAAACTGTATCCCCTCAAACTGTGAGACAAAACCAATTTTCCCAAGTTACTTTTGTCAGGCCTGGCAGAGCAATGAAAAAAGGCAGTGTGCACTCCATTATCACACAACTAACCGACCATCTCTCTCTTCTAATGCCCCCTCCCCTCAAAAAAACAAAACAAAAACCACACGCACTGTTCCCTGAACTCAATGAAGCTTTATTCAGGGTGAGTGTGGTTAGACTGTGTTGAGAGGCTGAGCACCAACCTGAGAGAAGGATTGATCCACAGGCCAGGAGCCAAAGCTCACCCCACCCAGATCACACAGCGGGTTCTGTAGTTAGTGTCTGGGAATGGCCAGCGCTGGTTCACCCTTTAAAGATGAAGGGCCGCTAAGAACACAGACCCCTTCTCCATGACAGTGCAGCAGCTGGAGCAGAAAACCGCCGTGATGGATGTGGCTGTGGAGCTCCCGCCAAGTGGAACTTTCAAGCAAATTGAACTTACCCCATCCATCACCAAGGGAGGGAGGCTGGGACCCATTCTTCTGTGTCAAGTGCCATCGACAGTTGGGGAAGCAAGTCATGACTTTCAGCTTTCAGTTCCATCTCCTGTGTTCTCAGGCAGCTAAGATGAGGCTGAGAGTCTGTGGGACTTGAGTCAGTCTGGCACTATGTCACTGAGAAGCAAGTCCTGAGGTGTAAAAAGCCTGGGAGAAAAGGAACCCCATTCAAGGGAATGTTTCCTGTCTTCATGGGTACCACCCTTTCTGCAGGCCTCACCCTCTGAAGAAATGAGGGGAGATGCTTTTAAACCATGGTCTTTACTTTGCCTTCAAGCCGTCATCTTAGGGAAGTACCTTGGTAGCAAAGCAGAAGATATTAGCATCACTTTCTCTACCCTGTACCTGCTAGTCCTAGAAGACAGAGTGGTCACATGGCTGCTCCTGGGACCATGCATGTGATCAGTCATTTAGTGGCACATGTTACATTAAGGCTACCTAGGGTCTTCACCAGAACATGTCTTTTCCAACTACCACACGTGTAGAGCCCCACAACCCACCCTGTGGCTTCACATATAGTTGTTCTTTATGCTGATGGTGGTTATGGTTGTTATGGTAGCTAAATGTGTATGTAGCAGATGCTCTTATGAACACTTTACCTCTGCCAGGATATTCAGACTTTCACCAGCCATCAACCCCTCATACAGGATACAGATGAGGAAATGATACCAGAGGGGAAGCTGTTAGCCTTGAGCCCACACCACCAAGGAACATCAGGAGCACAAGTCCCTGCTGTTCGGCTCAGCTCAAGAGTCACTGTTTGACCCGTTCTTTGTTGATCGACAGTTGCTGCCGTGAAGGGCTGGCAGAAAGGCCCTGCCTTCTCTAATGATGGCTCTGGACCTTGGAGGTCGGTCTCATCTGCAGCTTCATCCCATAACACCAGCCTTATGCTGGTCTAAGATGAGACCCACAGGGCTCTAGGTTAGAGGCCCAGCATTGTATAAACCAAGGGCATACCTCTTAATCCCAGCCTGGGGAATCTGAGTCAGGAAGTCCTTGAGTTCAAGGTCAGCCTGGGATACATAGTAAGTTCAACACCAGCCTAGGCTACATAAGATCTTGTCTCAAGAAAACTGAAATAAATAAATAAGAGAAAATGCCATTGTTTGGGGCGGTACACACAAATACTTACAACTATACTGATGTGATTTAGTTGTGAAGTGAGTAAAGTGGACGGGGGGGGGGGGGGGGGGGACGGGGAGGGGGGGCGGTTAAGGCCTAGAGCAAATGTGGTCTAACAACACCGGTTGGCAGGGCTGAGTGACTGGTAACACAGGAGCTTCCCTCCATATGTCTAAAATGATTTCAAAATGAAGTTTTAAGATTCACAGGTACACATTTGTACACTAAGAGTTTTGGGGTAGACTTCCAGTGGTAGAACTGGAACTGACAGAATAGGCTTGGAAAGAAATGGAAGGAGAAACAGAGGGAAGGAGGAAGGGAGGGAGGGAGGGAGGCAGGGAGGGAGGGCCTGAAGTTCTCTAGGGTAGCCACTGCTCTTGGCAGGCCCCCAGAATGCTACTCCTCTGCTCTGCAGGCAGGTGGAGAAAGAGGCCCCTCCTCTCTGCAGCTGAGCTCACTGGGCCCAAGTGAAAATGGAGGAGGAGGACCAGGCAAGTGCAGGAGGCTGTGAAACACCTGAGACAATAAGATAACCAGCCCCTGCCTGAACTGAGGCAATTTGGTCAAAATGGCCCCGGAGCTGTTCTCTCTCACCTCCTCTCACAATGACACGAGAGCCCTATTTGGCTCAAGCCAACTCGTGGCTTTAGCTCATTATTTTTCCTGTTGAACCCTTGGACCATAGTGAAGATCATTTGCAAATAAAACCTGGGGTTTCAAAAGGGTTTAGGAGACAATCGACCAGGCAAGGATATAGTCTCTCCCCTGTCAAATCAGCCTGACCGGCCATTATTATTCTTTTTCTTTCCTTTTCTCTTCTTTTTAATATCGCTCATTTTTCTCTCTGTTAAAGTTGTTTCTATTCATCTCACTTTACCATTGCCCAGACCAATCTTCCTAAATTAGCAGAGGCCTGCAGGTCCCTGTGAGCAGGAGAAGCGGGGGTGGGGGGAGGGGAGACAGACAGACTGTCTGCAGCAAAACTATTTAATTTGAGCTGGTTACCCCTTCTGAAAAATGATGTCCACATCTGATAAGGAGACGAGCAGCTTAAATTGTTCCATCAGAAGCGAGCAGCCTGTTTCTGAAGCTCATTCCAGACAATTGGAAACTGTTCTCGTCTCCTTTTTTTTTATAAGGCAATTGCCCAACTTGAAGGCTGTTTGTGATTGAAGTAGAGGCCACAATAATTTGTACGGTAAAAGCCTCTATCTAGATCAAATTGTATATTTTCTAGGTAACTATGCTGGGTAAATAATCCCTCTTGTTTCATCTTTAATGCGGTGTCTTTATGCATTCTGTGCCGCGAACTCTCCTCTGGGAACATATTTCCATGCTGGTGCTCACGTAACTTGCTACTTAATACAGTTAATACGGTTTTTTTTTGTCTTTGCAGATGATCATATTAAGTGTTCTGTCTTCCTTTTTTAGGACCGGTTTGCCCTATGAATGTGCATTGGTTGCTCTAATGGGTCTCTTCCTGTTCTAATTAATATGACACCATGGTATTGTCATCAGCCAGTATTTATGGAGCAGCCCTCCAAGGCTTGGGGCCTGTGTTGGGGGCTTTAATTAAAAGGTCCTATCTTATTCTAGGGATCTCTGCACAGAGACATTCACACAGCTGTGCAAGGGTAGCTAGATAAGTTCTGGCCATAGCCTCTGTGCTATGGGAAACAATGGGTTGGGTAAATAGATTATTAGAGAGCCCTGATCACTGAATATTAACTGAAATGGAAAGATACCCATGATACATTGCAAAGGCCAATAAATGGACAGGAAAAAAAAATTCGCCAGTACAGATTAAATGATCTCATTTTCAGAGAGAAAAGGCATCTCAGTCTATGGTTTATGTCTGTGTTTTTAAAGCAGATTTTGCATTTTTACTGGCCAGTCCTGTGTGTGCATGCATTTGTGGAAGCCAGAGGACAACTTGCAGGAGTCAGTTCTCTCCTTCCATGGTCTGGGTCCTGGGGACCTAACTCAAGTCACCAGGTTTAGCCGAAAGTACCTTTACAGGCTGAGCCATAGCACCGGCCCACATGTATTTCTCTTTTCTTATAAATGTGCATGAAGCTTATATTTGTATTTGTAAAACCTTGAAAAACATACAACAAATTGTTAATCAAATTGCCCAGAGGATTAGGATAAAAACAGAGTGCAAGGAACCATTTATAGTTTATTTCAGACGTTTGCCTATTATTTGAACTTTTGAGGCTTGTGTGTGTGTGTGCACACGTGTGAGTGTGTAGGTATGTGTGTCTATGTGCACATGCATGTGGAAGTCAGAGGACAGAGGATGACCGTCAGTGTCGCTGCTCTTTCTTGAAACAGGACCCCTCACTGGCTTGGACCTTGCCTGATAGGCTAGCCTGGCCAGCGGCTGGCGAACCTCAGGGTCTAGCTGCTTCTGCTTCCCCAGAACAGTGAGTCCAAGGGTGCACCACGGTCCTTTGGCATGAGTTCTGAGGATCAAACTCAAGTCCTTGCGCTTGCAAAACAAGCACATTACCAACTGAGCCATTTCTCCAACCCCACAAAAGAAAAGATTGTTAAAGAGCTATGTTCCTTCAGGAACCATGTACTGCATGTCTTTTATATGCTAGACAGGGCAAGGCTTTTATAACCATAGGAACAAGCAGCAGAAAGACGAAAAGAATTAAATAAGAAGGCCTCTTGGACACTCAGGAGAAGGTGCCAGCTGTCACTTAGTGAACTGTTAAAGGAATGGTGCAGAGACACCTCCAGGTGGCTAGAGGGCGCTCTCATTCCAGTTTGACAGTGAAGACCATCTGCCAAGCGACCTCAGAGGCTTCATGAGAGAGGCTCCAGTAGCAGGGGTTTTGGGCAAATGGAAGAGATATCTGAAGAAAAACTAACAGGAACAGCACATGTCTCAGTCATCTGCTGTGATGCAATACTCTAACAAAACGACTTCAGGTTTATTTCAGCTTACCATTCAAGGCAAAGTCCATCATGGCAAGAAAGTCAAGGCAGGAGCGCTTGAAGCAGCTGGTCACACACTCCGGACACAGGGGAGGGTAAATGCATGCTACTCAGCAACTTCTCTCCATGTAGACAGTCAAGGACCCCAGCCGAAGAATGGTGCCACCCACAGTGGCCAGGTTTCCCTGCCTCAAGATAATCTCCCACGGGTGTGCCCAGGACCCTATGTATCAGGTAATTCTATATTCTGTCAAGTTAACATTTTAACGCTAATGATCACAGTGTAGTTCACTTAAGGACGTAGAATGTAATGTTCTGTTGTTATTATCTGCAAACTGTCTCACTGATATATTTAAAAAACAAAAACAAAAAACAAGATTTCTAGGAATCAGTCATAGTGATGAGGAGTCGAAGAGAGGAAGACGAAACACCTGGACCAGCCCCGCACCTGTGCTGGGATTTTATCAAATGATGTGGGTGGACGTAGTAAGCCTGCTGTATTAGAAACACAAGGGGGTCCCCAGAAAGCCCCCCCCAACATCTTCGCAATCTACCCTTCTCAGATGTCACTTTCCTCCCAGGCCCCTGCAGAACCACATCTCTCAAATGCCAGGCATAACATGCTCTAAACCAGCCTGTAGTAATCAGCCAATGCCCACAGTGCCTTCAAGTACGTCCCGTCCTTGGGATTACTCGTGACAAGATCCGCTGGCGCCAGTGATCCCACACTCCGTGGGTAGGTGGGCGCTGTCATTAGCCAGTGGTTAACTGCTTCTTGGCTACCTAGAGGGGACAATAGCATCAAAAGATCGGTTTCTCTGATGCTGACATCACTTTGGTGAAAGTCTGGGACAAGGGAAGCCGTTAAAGAATCACAAAACCCGGACCCAAATACGGTTTTGACCATGAGTCTGTGTACCATATTTTCCATGTCTGGAAAGGTATTGTACAAAGTCCAAGGTCCAACAGCTTAAGGTAGAAAACATTCTAACATCCAGTTCTCCCAGATCCCACTTCTTATCCAGGACATCCAATGATACCAAAATCCATAGGCACACAAGTCCCTAGCTTTAAAGTGTCATCCTTGTACATAAGCTGTGTATAACTTCAGATACTGTAAAGGGTCTATGGATAACCCACATAACATCCCAGACAATGTAAATAGTTGTCAGAATATTATTTAGAAGATAATGACAAGAAAAAGTCTATATGTGTTTAGTACAGAAACAATTTCATATATACTTATATATATATAATTATATATATACAAATGTATAGTTGCTTACATATTTGAAACAAGGTATTTATATAATTTGAAATAAATACATAATATATCTATATAACTATATATGTATATATAGGCAAAAATGACCTTGAACTCTTGATTCTTCATCTCTGTCTCCCAAGTGCTGGGACTACCAGCACGCACCACCATAGCCAGTTTATGCAGTGCTGAAGATCA
Source organism: Peromyscus leucopus (assembly GCF_004664715.2). NCBI lineage: Eukaryota > Metazoa > Chordata > Mammalia > Rodentia > Cricetidae > Peromyscus > Peromyscus leucopus. The sequence goes on from NC_051063.1 coordinate 72,998,012, forward strand.
ACCCCAGGGCTTTAAGTATGTTATCCAAGTATTCTGTCAACTGAGCCACATCTCTGGTCCCAAACATGGGAATTTTTCAAACTAGTTTCAATCCATAATTGGTTGGCCCCAAGGCCATAGGATCCCCCAGTACCATATTTGCCTAACAAAACTACACCCAAGTGTATACCTTGGACAACAGGCTGGCCAAAAGCATAAATCAGGCTTCACTCTGGCCATCAAATATAAAGAGAGCACCAAGTGCCAGCAGAGATGTCCCGGCAGCCACTCTGAAAGCAGTTTCCATCCTCTGGTCAGAAATCAGTGCGTTCTCCATCACCCTCGGTGGATCTTACCGGGGGAAGAGCATCTCTGCCCATCTGATGGACTCACGTTCGTTGATGACCCCGTCGTACCCATTGGGGTTGCACTTGCTCCTGGGACCACACACCAAGAACACAGCGTGGACATGCGGCCACAGAGGAACAGGGCACAGCTGGCTCCCCTCCCCACACTAGCGGCTTCCTTTCGCTTCTCAGTCTGGGCACTTGAGTTTCAGATAAAGTGCTCATCTCCCACGGCCGTGAAGAGGGCAAATTAAGAATGGTGCTCTCTTGTGCAACTACAAAAAGTTCTCATTTGCTCGTCGAGTCAAGTTCCCTAATGGCCGGCATATGAGCCCAATTTCTAACCAGTCCTGAATTGGGCCATTTCCCTCTCAGTGGCGCAGGCTCCCTGTGGGGCAGATTGCCACGGGCTCTGCAGGTACCTGGAGGAACCCCAGGAGTCATCATCTCTGCCTTCAAGGCTTCTTATCTTCTGTGTTTTAATCCTGTTCCAAGTCCCACTCCTTCCGAGAGGAGCGAGAGGTCCCAGCAGACCTTCGGCCCTTTGAATCAGCCACAGCACCCGGTATTTATTTTCAAAGAATCAGCCCTTACTTTCCAGGCCAGCCCAGAGAAGGCAGGGGATAAAACTGGAGGGGACCAGGCAATGTCTCACGCTGGAAAAATTATTTTAAAGAATCATTGTCCACAGGGCTCTATAGCCTCTATATCGATAGCTTTTAAGAGAATTCAGAGGGTTGAGAGATGTAGCCGTTGGTAAAGTGCTTGCCTAGCATGCACAAAGCCCTGGGTTCGATCCCCAGTACTACATAAATTAGGTACTCCATAAACTCGCGTTCATTTATGAGGTTCTAGGCTCCCCCCTTGGCCCCATGCATGCCCTACCCGGCTGGACCTTTTCCCATACTAAGCCTGAGGCGTGAAGTACACACCCAAGCCAAGAGCATCCCTTCTCCACGCACCAGCTCAGATGAGGCCAAGAAGTATCTGGAATAAGTAAAGCCTTAAAGCGAGGCCGGAGATGTAACCCTTGTTAGAGCACTTGTCTAGCATGTGCAAGGCCCTGGGTTCGATTCCCAGCACTAGCCAAAAAAAAAAAAAAAAAAAAAAAAAAAAAATCCAAGAAGCCTTAATGTGACTTGAATTAGGGGTAGTGAGAAGCTACCGTGACTTTCTTTCCTGAGTTGGAGCCTAACGAGTCTTTGGCAACAGTCAATGCTGCCTACACTGGACTGGCCTGACTTCTCCTGACACGTGCTCAACCCACCACATCTGGTGGGGAATGCTGGGAGCTTTAGGGCTAACGCTTGATACTCCTCTTCACTCAGTCTGCCCACACTAGGGGCCACTGTTCAGTCCGTGGGGGGAGGCTGACCGCACCTTGCCTCAGCCACTCACATTTGGAGTGGCTTCACGAAGGGGGCACGAAGGGTGATGGTGAATGACTCTTCCTGCTGCTGTTCCAGCTGCTCTACCACGGCTAACCAAAGTGGGTGAGCCTTCCACAGTCCCCGCCCTTCCTCCTGAGGCATTGAGATGTGCATCCCCACACACCCAAGCCCCTTCTGACCCCCCATACCTCAGCTCATACTGCGCTAGGAGATACCCTCCCTCCTCACCTCCAGCCTCCTCCATCTTTTCCCTTCTGTATTCAACTGCCACAGGGCTTGGAGGGCTCCCCCTGCAGGAAGCCTGCAGATTCCAACCCCTCTCCTTGGCATACCCCAGCCAAGTCCTCCCTCTGTCATAGAACTATCTGCTCTGTGTCTGTCTCTCCCAGGAGCATCCAGAATACAGGGACTATGTCTTTTCACACCTGCGCGCCAGCGGGATCCTCAGCTGATATAGGCTGGGCCCAGCCTGCTCCAGATTCCCAGTCTCACGGCCTGATCAGGGTGTTAGCTCCAGAAAGGCTGCAGGCATAGGCCCCACGGAGGCCCTGCGTGTCTGCCCCATGCTGCAGACAAAAGGGACGCTCACAAAAGACTCGGTGCAGTCACCCCTCCTGGCGCCCAGAACAAAAGGATGGCACGTGGGCATGGCCCTCGGCAGTGACGGCCACTCTGCTCCCAGCTTCACGTGCCTGGCTTGTTGCCATGGCACGTTTTAATTAAGTGTAAGGATTTTGTGTCTTGATAACGGAAAATGCGGCTCCCTTTTGTGTGTCTCAGGTCCTTTTAGGAACAGCCAAGGGATGCGGAGCTCAGAGATAGCTCTTGGCAGGGGAGGTGAGGAAGGGCAGGCCCCAAGGGAGGGGGGACTCTTGGGAGAGGTGGGGACTGACCTGAAATGCCCTTGTGCCCTGCCCATCACCACTGTCAAGAGGCCCCTCCTCCAAGCTGTCACCTGGGTTGGGACAGGACAGTCAGAGCCAGGCAAGATGCTCTGCCTTTATCCACCAGCGGGCTCAGGAACTATCCAAAGGTGTCTGCCGATGTCCGAAAAGAGGAAGTATGCAGCATGGTCCAGATGTGTCTGCAGGACTCCCTGCCAGCCACCCTGACACATTTCACACTCATCCCACCCCTTGTCCAAGGCCAGCATGCACAGTGCTGGGAGCCAGACCTACCAAGCCCTCCATGAGCACATCTTTGACTGAGGAAGAAAGGGATGAGCAGAGGCTAGCACACCCATCCCACAGATGGCTCAGGAGCTGGCTGAGCCAGGATTTGAATCCAGGTTTGTCTGACTCCAAAGAGTATGATGCTCCCTTTGTCTTTGGCTGCCTGTGTTATATTCTTTAGAAATCTGCTGTGTTCTGAACCCTCACTGGGGCATGGATACTGAGCCTTCTAGGAGCTCTAAGGAGATTTTAATGAGAAGACCATCCTGGACTCGTGGTCTAGCCCAGCATTGCCTGAAAGAAACACAGGCGGGCAATATCGCTCAGTGATAGAGTGCTTGCCTAGCACACACAAGGTCTTGTGTTCCACCTCCTATACCAATAGATAGATAGATAGATAGATTGATAGATAGATAGATAGATAGATAGGTAAAATGCACACACACACACACACACACACACACACACTCCAAGCCACATTAACAAAGGAAAATAAATAGTTGAATTAAATTTTAATTAAAAAAATCTCTTTTGGGGATTAGGGAGATGACTCAGCAGATGACTTCCTGCACAAGTATGAGGACCTGAGTTCAAGTCCAGGTGATCCTATTTGGGGAGATTCTGGAAACTTCTGGAAATGACCTGGGATTGGGGAGGGGCAGGGTGTGGTCTTGAAGGTTCTACCAGGTTCCCAGTCTCTCTCTGTCTCTCTGCTTGTCCACTGCCAGGTGGAGAGGGTCCTCTTGCGTGTGCTCCACCACCACAGCGTCCTGCTTCATCTGTCACAGATCCTAAGTCAGCTGAGCCAAGGACTGTGAATTCAAACGAGCCAGCGAGCCAAAATAAACCATTATTCCTTTTAAGTTGTTGTCTCGGATATGTTTGTTGGTCACAGCTATGCAAAAATCACTTTTATACCACTCTACCCACACAGGGCCTTTTATTGTCACTGTGTTGGGCACCCTCAACTGTCCCCTGGCCCAAGGAGGCACCTGAAAAATGACACTGTTGACACCTATGAGAAATTAGTTCTGGGTGACAACATGTCTCACTGGGAAAATGGTCGTCTGCTGAAAACACTGTACGTTTCTATTTTCTCCTCAGACTGGTGAAGCTCAAACGGAGGAGGAAACCAGTATAGTCAGCTTGAGCCTAGACAGCCCTGCATCATTCTGACTCCAGGGGTGACCTCCAAAATCCTCAACCAAGACTGCAGGGCACACTATCAACCTGGATTAGCTACAGATTTATCAGCCTGTTCCTTGCTTCTGACCCTGCAGGCTCAGGGAGGATATGAAGTGGCCTCTGGACTGGCCTCCATCCTTCTTTGCCCTCCTTCTGGAAGATGCTACAGCTCTTGCTCACTCCTGTGAGTACTGGAAGACACAAATCCAGCCCAAACCCCTTGACTCGGCCCCGGACCTCATAATTCATAAGGCATGGGTTCATTCAACCCCTCCAAGAGCTTGATGGCATCAAACGTTCTGATGCAAACCAGGGTGCGGCACCAGGTTCCTTTTTTTTTTTCTTTTTTTTTCTGCCAACTAAAGAAGTAAACAGCAGGAAAGAAGTGTTACTGGGATTTTTGGGGAGCCCTGCAGAGCCATTACATGATGCCCAGGAAATCAGAGTCCCCTCTTGGGGGTTCTTAGTCCCATTAACAAAGGAACCTCAGGGACAATGTACAGAGTTTCCACAGAATGCTCCAGGCAGGCAAGCTGTAAATCTTCTGTCTGAAAGAGAGGAGGACAAAGGGGAAGAGAAGGAACAAAAACCAGCCCACAGCAGGTTGGTGGCGCACACCTTTAATCCCAGGACTCAGAGGCAGAGGCAGGTGGATCTCTGTGAGTTTGGGGCCAGCCTGGTCTACAATGGTTGAATTGTGAATACCAGGACACCCAGGGCTATGTAGAGAGATCCATCTCAAATAAATTAATTAATTAATTTTAAAAAAAAGCCAGCTCCTTGAGATAAGGGGGCGTGGAGGTCAGCCACTTACTGAGTGCAGTCACCATCGAGAAAGGAGTTTTAGAAAAAAGAACAATTAAGGAGTTACAAATCATACTTAGAGGCGGGCGGTGGTGGCGCATGCCTTTAATCCCAGCACTAGGGAGGCAGAGCCAGGCAGATCTCTGAGTTTGAAGCCAGCCTGGGCTACAGCGCAAGTTCCAGGACAGGCAATAAAACTACACAGAGAAACCCTGTCTCAAAAAACAAGGAGGCTGGAGAGATGGCTCAGAGGTTAAGAGCACCGGCTGCTCTTCCTATGGTCCTGAGTTCAATTTCCAGCAACCACATGGTGGCTCACAACCATCTGTAATGAGATCTGGTGGACCAAACACTGTGTACACGATAAATAAAATAAATCTTTAAAAAAACAAAAAACAAAACCAAAATCATACTTAGGTTCTGGCGGGCGAGGGCTATACCTCTCTGGGTCGGGCTTCAGAAAGATGGGCAGACCTAGCTGAACCTCAAGTCCACTCGTAGGGGATGTGGCAGAGAACAGGAAATCTTGAAAGGAAAAATGCATTGTCTTAGGGGGACCTCGATTCCTAGGGGTGGCCCCTTTACCAGATACCTCACCTGCACCACTGGGTTAAGGGAAGAGATAAGGGCACATCTCTGCCTACATGTAGTTTCTATTCTTTACACTCATCCCCGCTTCGCAGATGAAAAGCTAAAGGTTGAAAGGGGTTAACTACCTCAGACCCTGTCTCCGAGTTTCAGATGGAGGGCAGAACCAGCTACATAACTTGTAGGCCTGGTGTGAAAATGAGAATGAAATACGTTCAAACCTTTTAAAATTTCAATATGGCGGCAGGGGACCGACACCAAATGTGGGGGAGTGAGGCAAGGCTTCCGTGGCCGGTCAGAGCATGTTCTAGCTCCCCGCAGCTGCTCCTTGGGCTCCTGGCCTGAAGCCCCCGGGGTGGCAAGGGGTCCTCTCCAGCAAGCCTGCAGACTGAGGCGCCTGGACCCAGAGGACCACAGGCTCCAGCAAGGGCCCCCTGCGCCACTGACTGCATTAGCAGAATTCAATTGTGATGCCCTCTAACTGCAATCCTTTTCTAGGAACAAGAGACCAAACTGAATTAGAGGGAGCGCCGTCCATACTTTCATTCATAGGCAGAAAAAAAAAATGGAATAAAAGCAAAATTAAATTTTACTTTGTGGTCCTGGACTTAGGAGGCCAAGGTCCTAGAGTTGAGTTTGCATCTGACAATTCAGCTTGCCTGGGAGCCAAGACTTGTCTTTTGGCCTTCGTTTCTTTATCTGTGAAATGGGGATAAAATAACTGCTTGCTGACTTCTAGAAAGATGAAATTAGGTACTGTTTAATTTTAGAGAGTTCTATGGTTCCCTGAAGCATGAATCCAGAATCCCCCAAATGCCTAGAGGTCAATAAAACATACAAAATAAGATGCTGGGGGTGTGGCTCAGTAGGTAGACTGCTTACTTAAGATGCATAAATATCTAGGTTTGAGCCCCAGAACTTAGGAGGTAGAGTCAAGAGGATCAGAAGTTCAAGGTTATCCTCATGCAAACATTGTTTTGTCTCAAGCCACTCTGCTTATCAGCACACTGAAGTACAAAATCTTGGCTGAACTATTCACACTTTTCTTAACAGCCAAGCCCCAGGACCCGTGCATTACTTTATTTCACTCCAGCATGAATATTTCATAAATTACATGCAATTATTAACAACATCAACACTAGCAAATTAATTACTGTCAATTCATATTAATAAAGTTGCGTTTTGTAATAAATAAAGGGAGCTCACCCGGCCCCATCCGTCTCCAGGGCATTCACGGTTGTCAATTGTCCTCTACTTCAGGCTAAAACAAAAGTAATCAAATAACTAATTATTGTACAAAATGTATCACCGCTTACACATCAATGAAAACTCAGTTATTTATAACCTCAAGGACTGAATATTCAAAGTAGTGTTTATTCCTATGCTAAGAGGAATTTCCCAGCCTTCTTTTTACACACTCCTGGGTCTCCACCCTCCACCATCTGAGTCCTGGGGAAAGTGTCCAGTGAGGACGGTCTGTGGAGATTGCCACCAGGAAGAGACTGACTCAAGTGGGAAGCCAGCAAGGTGTGGAGGCTCTGTCTCAGGAGTCCTCCCATCTTTGGGACCCAGTGACTCATTTTCTTTTTCTTTTTTCTATTTTTAATGTGTATGTGTATGATGCATGTGTAGATGGATTTTTTTTGCATGTCACCGTGTGGTGACATTTGTGGGGGAGTACCTGAATCTGAGCGTGTATGCATGTGGAAGTCTGAGGTTGTGTTGGAACTCATTCTCAATTGCTCTTCCACCTCTTTCCCTTAAGTAGGGTCTCTCAATCAAACCCAGAGCTCGCCAATATAGCTAATTTTGCTAGCCAGTTTGCTCAGGGATCCTGTCTCCACCTCCCAAGGTTGGAATTACAAGTGGTCCGCCATGCCTACAGTCTTCAGGCTTGCAGGGCCTGTGGCTACATGCCAAGAATGGTCCTTCAGGAGTTCAGGGAAAACAAACACAGGGCTTTTCTAACTAGGGCTGTCACCAAAAGTGTGTGAGATGACCAGCGCAGGCAAGTGGGACTGGCATATGGACTGGCATATGGTAGGCACACTGCAAATAGTTTGTGGTAGTTTGGATAAGAATGGCCCCCATAGGTTCATATATTTTAATGTTTGGTCCCCAGTTGGTGGAACTGTTTGGGAAGGATTAGGAGGTGTGGCCTTGTTGGAGGAGGTGTGTCACTGGGGGTGGGCTTTGAGGTTTCAAACGCACCATTCCCAGTTAGTTCTCTGTGTCTGTGCCTGTAGATCAGATGTAAGCTCTCAGCGACTGCTCCAGTGTCATGCCTGCCTGTCTACTGCCATGCTCCCTACCATAAAGGTCATAGACTCACCCTCTGAGACCGTAAGCAAGACCCCCAGTTAAGCGCTTTTTTTATAGATTGCCTTGGTCATGGTGCTTCTTCACAGCGATAGAGAAGTAGCTAAGACATACTTGATGGCTGAATGGAGAAGATCCAAATGAACTGATGTCTGGGGATAAGAAAGGAATAAGATGGTAGACAGGAGGCCCTGCAAATACTATTTTAAGTTAAGGGAACAGTGGCTGGGATGTCGCCTCCACACACCTAGGCAAGCTGTAGGTGTCGAGGCAGTAATAACAGCAGCATAGCTCCCATTGCTGAGCAATTAAGTCTTAGGAAATATGTCTCATTTTTATCAAAACTAAGTTATCATTATGACACTCATTTACAGGTGAGGAAAGGAGGCTCAGAGAAAAGAAGCAGCTTGTATAAGTTCCCAGATTGACAGATGGCAGATGCAGAACTTGGGAGCTGATCCGTGGACTCTGGGTTCTGCAAGAGTCAATTTGTCATCCTGAGTGGATTACACTCACTTGAGTTTGGGGCAAGTTCATGAGTGTCCAGAGCAGGTTAACTGGAGGGAAGACACACTCCACATCTGGGGGGCACCACCTCCTGGAGGAGAAAGCCAATGGTGCACCAGAATTCGTGGCTCTCCGCTTCATGACTGGGGACACATGTGACAGATGCCTCATACTTCTGCCTTCCCCTCTATTATGGACTTCACCATCTCTGACCACAAGCCAGAAGAAATCCTTCCTTCTTTACAGTGCTTCTCATAGTGGTCACAAAGAAAAGTAGAGTAACTAACCCAGTCTTGATCTCAACCATGCTGGCTTCCTAGTTCACAGCATTGTGGACATCAGGAAGGTCTTTGGGGGAGCAAGGCAGACAGGGGCTGGGTCTGGACCTCTGTGTCAGGAGAGAGGGCCACCAGGAAGGGCACATGAGGAGCCACCTCCGTGACTCCCAGGGGAGTAACTACGCCGAACCAGATGACTGCAGACAGCACTTTCTTAAGATCAGAACTCCAGATGGGTGGCTTTTATTGCAGGCTTATTACACAGGTGAGAAAGAGTCATCAAGTTTGATAAATATCCCTTTCCCAAACTTGGAGAAATCAGCCCACATCCAACATGCTCTATCCTTTCACAATGTACTCATTTGGATTCAGACATACAAACAAAAACAACATAAAGTAGAATTTTAAAAAAGCCTTCAGTCTCCCCCAAGAGGAGTGAAATATTAAGCCATCTTTCAGAAGCCCCAGGGACACACTTCCAGTGAAGAAACACAGTGCTGAACTGAAAGATCTCGGATTCAAAGATCCCGGAAGCCCTGGTTCTGGACAGACCCTGCACTGGGCATCATCTCTTCACTGTCCCACTGAGCCGTTCAGTAGGGATGCAGAGACACTTGCACACCTGGAAACAGCATCATTAGAAGGGATGGTGGCAGGTAGGGGCTATGACAACACACACACACACACACACACACACACACACACACACACACACTTTGGATCTAGGTCACATGATCCTTTCCCTACTGGGTTTGATTTGGAGATGGTCTTCAGGGGCCACCACTTTACAGAAGGAAAGGTAAACCATGTGGCTGGTTAAGAGTAATGGAGCCCACCTTCACCAGGCCCTGGCTCCCAAGCCAGGGGCTCCAGTTTCCACTCTCTGTTATTTCTGCCTCAGAAAGCTTCCCTCTGCAGAAACAAACAAGCAACAAGAAGTATACATGCACATATGCATTGACACATTTTTCTTAAAACCTGCAAAAATCATTGCATCCAGAAGGCCAAAGTCAATATGACATTATCCTTAATGATGCTCTTCCTCCACGTTTTTCTCCCTTCAAATTTGCTTTCCGACAGGAAGAGTTAAGTAGAATAACCACATTAACTCAGAATTTCTTGCTTTTAGCATCGCCTTCGTGTGATTCAAATTTAGCTGCTTTGCATCTAGTAGAAGCATCACACACACACACACACACACACACACACACACACACACACACACACGTAATTTGACATTCAAAGGATGAGTGAAAAAAGGCCAGAAAAAAAGAAGAGACATATTACTTAACTTTACGATAATTACCTGGGCACAAAGGCACTTACAAGAACATTCTATGTTGGATATTATCCAGAAAAATTAAACCTATGTTGCTGCCTTAATATATCTGAATACTAGAAACTAGCAGGGGAAAAAAAGCCTGGTCTATGAATAATGGCCTCTACAGCCCTGGAAGCCAACAGTATATAAGGTGGTTTTTGTTTTGTTTTGTTCCTTTTTGTATTGGAGCAGGCAAGCTCTCTTTAAAAAAAAAAAAAAAAGGAAAGAAAAAGTCTCCAGCCTTTTCCAAAATGGTGCTAATGCGCCACAGAAACTTAATTTTATAATTTACTGGCAGTCAAGATGGCAGGAAATAAAATAATTTGCTATATTCTGCACAACAAACCCTGCTTTTCCTGGGAAGGGGTAATTATCCCCATGGGAAAAAAAAAGAAGAAGAAAAAAATACGCCATCTCATATTAAGCTAAAGTCTCATCAAGAAGAGAAAAAGTGCCTCATTACGTGTAATTACCAGAGAATTAGAAACATCATTTAACTAAATGAGCGAATAATGCTCAGGATATTGAAGAAACTTGCCTGCACTTCTGCAAAGCACTCTAAGTCCCATTACAAAAATTGCCCCTCTTTAATGGAATAATTTTAGGCCTTGTCTGCCTTGCTTTAAAAATAAAGAGCCTCCGAGAGGCAGAAAGAGGCTGGCACTGCCATAAACAACTGTTGGAAGGACCTGGAGAAGGCGCTGTCTCTCCTGGAGACCAAGATTCACAACGGCTCATAATCTACTGTAATCAGGAAAATTAAACCTGAGGGCCGGGAGAAAGGACTAACCCCCCTGTTTAATTGTGCTTCCTCAAGACGGCATCGTCCTTGGAGTGTGTATTAGGAATAGCAGATGAAAGCTTTTCAAATTCGGGGAGAGCTTCCCTGCGCCAATACAAAAGCAGTTATGGCCATTGGATGTCTTCTTTAAAAAGGAAAATTATAACATACCTGCAGAGTGCCGTATACTGTGGCTTAATGCAATGATTTTTTTTTCCAGCCATTTAAAAGCTTCCAAGCTTAGGCTGGGATATCTCCTCCCCCTTCCTTCTTTGCTTTTAAATTCTGTGGAGAGTTAGCATAAAAGCAGCGGATTTACTTGTTTGTTTGCGCATGTGTGCATACCCTCCACACAGCCCATCTTGCTGCAGTAAGTCGATGGTTCTCTCCTTCCAACATGTGTGCTGGGATCAAACTCAGATCATCAGGCTTGGAGACAGGTGCCCTTAGCCACCTTACTGGGTGTAAAGGCAGTTTTTAAATTTAAATCACTGCCCCAGCCTCCAGCAACACTAACCTTAATCTTTATTCACCAGGGAACCAGGGTAGGAAAGACATCAATAATGATCACTTTTGTTTTTTATTTGTTTGCTTGTTTAGTTGGCTGTCAGGTGTATGAATGCTTTGCCTGCATGTGTCTGTGCACCCTGTGCATGCCTGGTGCCTGCAGAGGTCAGAAGAAGGCATCAGATCCCCAGAGGTTGCAAGCAGCTGTGAGCTGCCATGTGGGTACTGGGAATTGAACCCGGGTCCTCTGCAAGACCAACAAGTGTGTTCTTACCGCTGAACCAACTCTCCAGTTCAGGAAATAATCAGCATTGGTCAGAAGCTTGGCAGATGATCTGAGGAGGGTCTCCAGGGGTCACTCTCAGGAAGAAACCAGAGCATCGAGTCCTGAGACCCAACAAGGAGCCATCCCCACTTCAGAGCCAGGCCTTGCCTAGGTCTGGTACAGGTGGGACAACAAAAGAGACTTCGGGCTGTCACCTACTTCAGTCACTCATCTTGGCAGTGAGGAAGCTAAGACAGGCCCAGACCACAGAGCTTCCTGCCCAGGTCAATCACGGCCAAGTCCATATTTGTGTGTCTAAATCACAGTCACCACTCAAAATGCTCTGCCCCAGCGGGGTGAGGAGAGGTTGCAAGGGCAGAGGGTGGATGTGAGGGGATGAGGAGATAAGTGGGATTGGAATGCATGATGTGAAATTCACAAAGAATCAATAAAAGTTTTTAAATTAAAAAAAAAAAAAATGCTCTGCTCCTCAGAGCTCTGTGGCCCAAGTGCATTCTTCCTAGTCCAGAACATGTCAGTGACAGCTGAGGGTAAACGACAGTGGAAGTGTGGCGGGTGTGCTGGTCTGGACACAAACACCTGCCCTGGGAACAACGCTCCATCTCCAAAGACGAATTCTTCTGCCTCCTTGGGCCCTCGAACTGCTCCCTCTGAACCACTAGGGAGGGTCCCGTACCCAAGAAATCAAAGTATAACCAAAGGCACCTGAAGTGGTTGATTTTCTCAGAGATGAGAACGATTTTTACACAGATAAATCTGAAATCACGTTTGGGTTTAGTGACCAGCAAAGTCATTCATTTAACTCTAAGATGAAACTTGGCACTGTGGAAGTTCCCACATGAAGGAGGTATGGGAAAAAAAATCCTCCTCCTATACGGTAAGGGAAAAAAAATCCTCCTCCTATACTACACAAATGAAACAGAGAAACAAGGCCACTCCACCGTGACACGGACGACAAATGTCATCTCCGGAAGTGAATCGGGTGAACTGATTACCCCATCGCGATCACACAGCTAGGAAGAGGGGCCCAGCATCAGAACACAGGTTCCCTGGCTGCCTTCTCCGGTGAGAAGCAGCCGCCACCCCACTGGAATGCTACCAAGGACACCTCCCACCACAGGACTGCACTTCGCAGCACCATTCAGGGTGATCTCCCTAGACTCCCTCAGGATGAGTCTCCATTTCACACCCAAACTTGAAAGGATCCACACAGTCACTCTGTCACCAGCTGCCTGGCCCGGGGGTCCAAAAGACAGTAGAGGTACAAGTACACCCGAGAGGACCAAAGAGATGGCTCATCTGGAAAGGAGCTTGCTGACAAACCCTGTCACACCCTCATTTCCATCCTCCAAGAAGAGAATTGACTCCTGAACGTTGCCCTCTGATCTCTACACGTGGGCTGTGGTGTACACACACACACACACACACACACACACACACACACACACACACACATGTTTTAATGGCCTGAAGTGTTGTGAGCTATCCTTTGACCCCTTTGGTTCACTTTATCATCAGCCAGTCTATTTTCTCAATGTAGGTGACAGGGAATGCTGTAATTATTTCAACCACTCCTGTCGTTTTTTTTTTTTTTGTTTTTTTTTTTTTCCAATTGTTTCCAACCAAGCCCCCATCTTGTGCCATTAGTAAGGCAATTTCTTTTTCAAGATGGGGTTTCTCTATGTACCCCTCTGGCTGTCCTGGAACTCACTCTGTAGACCAGGCTGGCCTGGAACTCACAGAGATCTGCTTGTCTCCACCTCCCGAGTGCTGGGATTAAAGGTGTGGGCCAAGGGCAAAGTATTTTTAAATCACATAAGTTGCCTAGTCAAGCTGGCACATACCTCACACTTTGACCACCCTGTGCTCTGAACACCACAGCAGTGACAGCCCAACGACAGAGCCACAGAACTCTGAAATAAAAAACAAGCGCTCCTGTGAAGCCGAACAGCTGATCTCTGGGACCAGAGAGAGGAGGAGGCTGCAGGGATTTTAAACCATTGTGAGCAAACTAAAACAGCCAGGCAGGTGATAGAGGACGTCGAGAAAAGCCAGCAACAGCAGCCAAGGGCTAAAATGGAATGGAAAACCTCCACTCTGATAAGCCTGCCGATCCAAACCACAAGCAGAACATGTATTTACAGACAGGCACGGTGGTGGCACAGACCTGCCATCCCAGCAGAGGAGGCAGAGGCAGGAAGGAGGAATGCCAAAAGTTCCAGGCCAACCTGGAAAACATAGTGAGACTCTGTCTCAAAAAACATACAAGGGCTGGAGAGATGGCTCAGAAGTTAAGAGCACTGGCTGCTCTCCCAGAGGACCCAGGTTCGATTCTTAGTACACACCTGACAGCTCACGATGGCCTCTTCTGTAGGATGAAGTGCTTATTAATGAAAAACCTAGGCAGACATAGGGATAAAAAGCTGAGAAAGCAAAAAGCAGATAGAAGCCAGCCACGTTCTTACCACTTGGAAATCCTCTGCCAAAGAGACCTACTTCCTGTTTACCCACACCTATATGTTTTTCTGTTCTGCATTCCACTTCCTCTCTCTGCCCAGCTGCATCACTTCCTCTTCCTGCCCAGCTCTGTCACTTCCTGTCTGTCTGTCTAGACCTCCAGACCTTTATGGTTAACTAGTGTTGGAATTTAAGTTGTGTGCCACCAGCCTGGCTCTGTTCCCAGTGTGGCCTTGAACTCACAGAGATCCAGACAGATCCCTGCCTCCCGAGTGATAGGATTAAAGGCGTGTGCTACTATTGCCTGTCTTCTATGTTTAATATAGTGGCTGGCTTTTTCCTTTGATCCTCAGATACACTTTATTAGGGTGCACAATATTTTGGAGGACACAATACATCACCACACTCTTCTGACTTCTGTGGACACCAGGCATACATAATGATGTAAATACATGCATGCAGGCAACACTTGTGCACATAAAATATATTTTTCAAATTAAAAAGACAACAAAAAATAAAAATAAAATGCTTTTCTTACATATTGAATTTTTAGTTTTACCCACCAAAGACCATGTTTGAAATGTTCTAAGAGCTAAATGAAGCAATCTGTGAAGTCATGTAGCAAAAGTCAGTAAATACAAAACAAGAGACAGATAAGAAAAAAAGGTGAGGGCTGGTGGGATGGCTCAGAAAGTGAAGGTGCCTGCCGCCGAGCCTGACAACCTGCAGTCAATCCCCAGAAGACCCACATAACATAAGAATAGAACTGAGTCCCACAAGTCACCCTGACTCTCCACACATACACCCCAATTCAGACACATAAATTTAAAAAAATAAATAAATGAATAAATACAATTTAAATTTTTAAGTGGACATGGTTAGCTCTTTCTCTTGAGAGAGAGCAAGAGAAGGGAGAGAGAGAGATAGAGGAAGAAAGAGAGAGAGAATTGAAAACCTAGAAATGAAGAAAAACTAAAATAAATTCTGGACTAGACAGAGTTCATAAATTGCAAAAGAGTTCTATGGAACTTACCCAGAACATGGCATGGAGAGAAAACAAAATGATTATGAAAAGATTAATTAATATGGAGAAAATGCTACGTGGGGGGGGGGTTATGGGCAGGTGGGAAGCCAACACTCAGGGATATAACAACATTGTGGCCAAGCAGAACTTTGTACTACCTCTGAGTACCATGCAGGGATATATAAATCCAGAACTAAACATGTCAGTGAATCTGGAATAAACAGTTAAACAGATTTAATGGCCTTCAAAGTGTGGGAGCTAAGGGCTTGTCTTTTTCCTTTTTAAAAGAATTTTAGCTGGGCAGTGGTAGTGCATGCCTTTAATCCCAGAACTAGAGAGGCAGAGGCAGGAGTATCTCTATAAGTTCAAGGTCAGCCTACAGAGTGAGTTCCAGAACAGTCAGGGATACACAGAGACACTGTGTCTTGAAAAAAAAAATTGCCTTGAAAAATTTTTTTTTCTTAGATAGGGTTTCATTATGGAACTCTAACAAATCTGGAACTTACTCTGTAGACCAGGCTAGCCTTGAATTCACAGAAATCCACCTGCCTCTGCCTCCCAAGTGCTGTGATTAAAGGCATGAGCCACCACAGTCAACAAGAATGTCACAATTAACTTTGCGTTAACATGGTTAAACTGTGATCCACTGAAACTGGTTGACTTTCAATAACACAGATTGCTTTTCTGTAATGTGGGTGGACTTTATCCAGTCAGCTGAAGAACTCAAGAGAACTGAAGAGGTCCTGTCTTCAGACTCCCTCTGTAACTGCTGTCCTGGCTCACTAGCAGACACTTTAGACCTGAACTACAGTTCTTCCCTTGGTCTTCAGCTGGCCTGACAAGAAAGGATCCTAAGGGAGAAAGAAAGGATTCATTCTGGCTTACAGTTTAAGAGGATGCATCTCATCAGGGCGGATTGGCCAGAGTGGGTGTGGGCTGGGGTGGGGTGATCTTTGTTACTGTTCTATGGCTGTGAAGAGACACCATGACTTTACAAAAGAGTTTACCTGGGGGCTTGCATACAGTTTCAGAGGGTTAGTCCATTATCATCCTGACAGGGTGTGTGATGGCCGCCAAGCAAGATTGGTCCTGAAGAAGTAGCTGAGAGCTACATCCTGATCCACAGGCAGAAGGCTGAGAGAGATAGATAGGGCCTGACTGGGCTTTTGAAACCTCAAATTTCAAAGCCCTCAGTGATACACCTCCTCCAACAAGGTCACACCTCACAATTCTTTCAAAACAGTTCCACTAACTGGGGACCAAGCATTCAACCATCTGAGCCTATGGAGGCCATTCTCATTCAAACTACAGGGGGAGAGTAACAAGTGGCAGCCGGAGTATGCAGCTGGGAGTCCAGTCCTCACCCCCTCACACCTCAGTGAAACAGGACAGAGACCAGACGGAAGAAAGGCTGGGCTGGAAAACATCAAGGTTTACTCGGAGCAACTCACTTCCTCTAGCAAGGTCCCACCTCCAAGAGCAGTGGTTCCCAACATTCCC
The DNA here is from genome assembly GCF_004664715.2 of Peromyscus leucopus. Classification (NCBI taxonomy): domain Eukaryota; kingdom Metazoa; phylum Chordata; class Mammalia; order Rodentia; family Cricetidae; genus Peromyscus; species Peromyscus leucopus. Next base: position 73,014,458 of record NC_051063.1, read on the forward strand.
AATGCTGCAACCCTTTAATACAGTTCTTCATGTTGTGGTGATCACAACCATAAAATTATTTCGTTGCTACTTCATAACTGTAATTTTGCTACCGTTATGAATCATAATATAAATATCAGCTATGCGGGATACCTGATATGTGACCCCTCTGGGGGTCAAGACCCACAGGTTAAAAAAAAAAACAACCCACTGTTCTAAAGGTTCTGTAACATCCCAACAAGCTCTGCCAGTGGAGGACCAAACATACTTCACATTCACACATTAATCATGAGGGATAGAGGTTTTAACAATAGTTGTAAGGCTAGGCATGCTTCAAGAGGTATAAGATGGGGGAGAAAAGAGAAATAGGAAAATTACCAATCAAGCATAAAGTAGAATTATAACTAAAATATTCAAATAAGGCAGAATTAAAGAAATACTCTCATCGACACATCACTATTTACTAAAATATACAAAAGGGTTAAGGCCCAAGGGAGGTGGGCATCAAGTCGTCCCCGTCCCCCGCCCCCCCCCCCCAGCTGAGGAGCTACTGACAACAGGGGCTGGGGGAGGAGAGCCAGTTTCCTTAAAGGGTGTGGTCCCCGGTAGGTCACGTGCTCCAGCCAAGTCCCACAGCCACTAGTGTATACACAACACAAGTGAGACCTGGCGGGGGAGGAGGGACTTGGGCAAGCAGGGAAGGGGACATATGGGGGGGAGCTGGGTGAGTGAATATAATCAAAACATACTGTATGAAAGTCCCAAAGATCCGGTAAAATTATTAGACTGCATTTACTTCTTTCTCTCTTTCTCTCTTTCTTTCTTCCTTTTCTTTCTTTCTTTCTTTTTCCTTCCTTCCTTCCTTCCTTCCTTCTTTCTTTCTTTCTTTCTCTTTTTCTCTCTCTTTCTTTCTTTCTTTCTTCCTTTCTTCCTTTCTTTCTGTTTGGTTTGTTTTGAGACAGGGTATCACTATGTAGTACTGACTAACTGGCCTGGAACTCTTTGGGTAGGTAAACTAGGCTGGCCTTGAACTCACAGACATTTGCCTACCTCTGCCCTGCTGTACTTGTTTTGTTTTGAGACAGGGTCTCTCTATGTTAGCCCCAGCTGTCCTGGAACTCACTAACTCACTCTGTAGACCAGGCTGGCCTTGAACTCACAGACATTTGCCTACCTCTGCCCTGCTGTACTTGTTTTGTTTTGAGACAGGGTCCTGGAACTCACTAACTCACTCTGTAGACCAGGCTGTCCTTGAACTCACAGAGATCTGCCTGCCTCTGTCACCTGAGTGCTGGGATTAAAGGCATGTGCCACGACACCCAGCCCTGTACTTGCATTTTTTTATATAACTTAAAACAGACATGCCTACAACTCACAAGGCTGAAAAACAAAATATAAGCATGTCCTATACAAATGCTAACAAAAATAAATCATACAGAACATGACACTGGATATGATCATATCTAAAGCAAAAGGTACTCGCAAAGATGAAAGCCATATTTTGTAATAGTTTTTAAAGTTTATTTATTTTTATGTGCATTGGTGTTTTGCTTGCATTTATGTCTGGGTGAGGATGTCAGGTACCCTGGAACTGGAGTTACGGACAGCTGTGATCTGCCGTGTGGGTGCTGGGAATTGAACCTGGGTCCTCTGGAAGGGTAGTGAGCATCTCTAACTGCTGAGCCATCTCTCCAGCCCCCATACTTTGTAATAATTAAGGGGGAAAATCATTCTAGAAGACATAATAATAAACTCATATGTACCTAATAACATGGTCTCAAAATAAAACAATTCACAAAATACATAATAACACAGAAGCAAAAAAATTACATAAAGCAAGGACAGAATTATAAACAGAAACTGATGAATCAATATAATAAGAGCTTAATATATCAGAAAATCTGGTGGTACACGCCTTGAATCCTAGCACTCAGGAGACAGAGGCAGGCGGATCTTAGTTCAAGGCCAGTGCTGTGGGATGGGATAGATGATAGAATATTTTCTAATTTTGCCAAATATAAACTAGATACTGTAACTGTAATCCTTACTTGATAACTGTTCTATTATATGTATTTTTACTATATTAAAGTTAAAACCTTCCTTTTTGACTTGACAGAAAAGAGGAAGTGCTGTGGGATGTCTTTCTGTATGCTGTGACTATGTGCTATGCCCATTGGCTAATAAATAAATAAAGCTGCTTTGGCCTATGGCAGGGCAGGATGGAGCCAGGCAGGACAATCCAAGAGAGACAGTGAAAGGAGAGGCAGGAAAGACGCCAGTCGCCGTCCAAGGGGCAGCAAGATGCCAGCAGACCGGTAACACCACAGCCACGTGGCAACTTACAGATTAACAGAAATGGGTGAAGTTATAACAGCTAGCTAGCAAGAAGCCTGCCATAGGCCAAACAGCTGGTAATTAATATAAGCCTCCGAATGACTATTTTCTAAGTGGCTACAGGACTGCAGGACCACAGGACCGCGGGGCCAGGTGGGCCCGGAGAAACTAATGGCTACAGGTCAGCCTGGTCTACAAAGTGAGTTCCAGGACAGCCTGTGCTACACAGAGAAACCATCTCAAGAAAAAGAAATAAAAATCAGAAAATCAATGATACAGTTCAAAATGTAATAAGCATATACTTGAACAACAAAACTAAGAAACTAATAAAGGTAAAGTTGAAAACTATATATAAGAGAAAATTCTTTGCTGGCACATGTTCCTGACGGAGGCCAAAGACACTGCGTGTGCTAAGTCCCTGTGACAGACAGAGATACCCCCACCACTGAGTCTAAACACCTGAGGGTCTCCTGCATGAGAGAAAGGGGGAAGAGAGGGAAATGCAAGCAGACTCATGGCCGGCAGTGGTTCTGCTTAGAGGTTCACACATCTGAATTCTCCGAAACAGTGGTAGGTCTGGAAGGTCACTTTCTTAGGAAAAGATAGCTCATTAAGTCATAGAGGTCGCAGATCCTGGAGAGGTTTTAGCACCTCCAACCCCTCCAGACACTTGCCCTTCCTTCACAACTTTAAAAGCAACGGCTTTGAACGAATGGACATCCTTCTGCAGAAGCCATCATGCCTGCTCCCCTATCAGAGTGCAGACTGGGGTACCGTATACAGATGTGCTGTGGGGCATAGTGGGGGCAGGGAGCACAGACAAAGGTCCAAAGGGATGCTGGAAGGAAGGGTGGAGTCCTCTGATCCCAGCCACTCAGAGGACTGGAAAGCGGCTCCAGGGAGGGAGAGGTTTAGCTGACATCCTATGGGTCTGAAGCAAAGATTATGGCAATAGGCCTCCGGCATCAGAGCAGAATAAGAAGTGAAGGAACCCAAAAGGTACCCACAACCATCCTTCGGTGCACCTGGCTGTGAAGAACCCCTTAATAAAGCTCCCTGCTTCCCTCCAGCCTCCTGACTCCACGTTCCCCTTCCAGCTAACTCTAACCTGGAACCATACAGGATGCTGAACCAGGTTGACCCAGCCGTCCACCAGACTCCTTTAGTTAAATATAGAATACTTAGAAGTGATTATTCACATCTTTGGAGAGACTGCACATTTTAATCATAATTACATGATAAATATTTCATGGTATATATCTTTGTCATATAATTAGGAATAAAAAATGTAATCTCAAAAAGATGCTAAATAATTCAAGCTGCTGAGGATGTAAAGCCAGGGCTGAAATATGGTCAGAAGGTAACTCGGGATCTTCACACAGGATCCAATACGCTACAACCCTGACAAGCCCAGAGCTGTTCTCGTGACTTAACCACCTTCTGAGGAAGCCTCTGTCAGGGTGAATTTTGTTTCAAGAACAAACTAACAGCATTATTTAAATATCTTCTTCCCTTCAAAATTACCAGACTTAGAACATATCTTATTAAGCTATCGTATTAAGGTGTTTTAAAAAAGGGAGGAGGGGTGGCTCAGAGGTTAAGAGCACTGGCTGCTCTTCCAGAGGACGCGGGTTCAATTCCCAGCACTCATATGGCAGCTCACAACTGTTTGAAACTCCAGTTCCAGTGGATCCAACACCCTCACACAGACATACATGCAGGCAAAACACCACAAAAAAAAAGAAATAAAAATTAGAACATTAAAAACAAACAAACAAAAACTACAAGTATCCTCAAACACACACTGTCCTGAAACCCTACATTCAACTAAACCTGAGAAGGGCCTATTAACGGGATAAGAGTATCCCCAAGCCTGGCAGAACCCCTTCACAATGTCTTAGGGATTTAATGTGCTGTACGATTTCTTAACTATTTTCATTTTTTAATAGTTTCCATATTTAACCTAAGTATTATAGTGGATTTGCGTACATTTTTATTCTTTTTAAGGTTCATTAATGCATTTGATTGTTTTGCCTACATGTATGTCCGCACCATATGCACACCTGGTGCCCGCAGAGGCAGAAGAGGGTGTCAGACACCCTAGAACTGAAAAGTTTTTAAGCTGTTACATGGGTACTAGGAAAAAAACCCAGGTCCTCTGTAAAAACAAGAGCCCTTAACCACTGAGCCATCTCTCTAGCCCCTATACTAGAAGTTTTTAAATGGGCTACGTCATTGTGCTTTCAAAAGGTCCAGTACTTCATGGCATACACACGGCAAACCAAATCCAGCCCAGACTTTGTGGGCATACAAATCGGCTTTTTTAACCAGACACCCACCACCACCTGAAATAAACAGCACAATAGCGTCTCAAGCCTCCTTCTCAAAAACTACCAGCCAAGTCTTGCAGCTTCCTTTGATTGTCTGTTGATAGAAAGCAAAGAGAGAGAAATAGAGAGGGAAAGAAGAGCCATATGCCTCCATCACCAAGAGAAGACCCTTAACAGCACACTGGTCATCACAGCCACCCAGCTGGGGAGCTGGGGGACTCCTGTGGAAGACCCCTGATCTTCTTTTCCAGCAAGTCCTTGCCAGTGGTGGATGGTTCCACTAGAAGAATGGCGATGGCTCCATGTCGTCATCGTCTTCTCCTCCTCCTCTCTACACAGCCCTGGCTGTTCTGGAACTCACTATGTACACCAGGCTGGCCTCAAACTCAGAGACATCAGCCTGCCTTTGCCTCCTGAATGCTGGGATTAAAGGTGTGCGCCACCATACCCATGGACTCCCAAGTTTTCTATGAGGCCTTCTAGAGCTTCATAGAATCCAATTCTTCAAATGTCCTAGGACTTAGGATAACCCTGGGCCAACAGGTTCCTCGGTCGGGTGGCTTATTTCAAATTGACTTCAGTTCCCAACTCCCGACCTTTTATTTCTGGATAGCTACTAAAAATAAGATTATTCCCCTTCTCCCCAAAACAGTGGCAATGCCCTGCCCACAAATACTGCAGGCTCATACTCTGGCACGGCTGTCACCCTGCCCAGTACTCTCTCTTGCCAGGTTGTTCTCACATTGCCAAGAGCAGGGCCTAGTCCAAGGATATTTGCCCCTTAAATCCCAACGCTACAACGAGAGGCCCACAGCAAGCATTAAAAAATTGCTTCCCCATGCCAGCAAGATGGTTCAGCAGTTAAAGGAACATGCCGCCAAGCCACACTACATGAATTGGATACGTGGGAGAAAACCAAAGCCTGTAAATTGTCTTTGGACCTCTGAGTGCATCATGGCATGTGCATGCATGCATGCACACAAAAATCTTTTTAAAAAAAATTTTTTTTAAGTTGTTTAAAGATGGAGAGTTGGCTCAGCAGCTAAGAACACTGGCTGCTCATCCAGAGGATTTGTGTTCAATTCCCAGCTCCTACATGGCAGCTCACAACTGTCTGTAACTCCAAGATCTGATATCCTCGCACATATATGCAAGCAAAACACCAATGCACATAAAATACATAAATAAAACCCCACCCCTCCTTTAAAAAGAAATTAACTTTATCTAAACTTATATTTACCCTAAGAAATCTATTCATTCTGGGGTCATTTCTTTTTTTTGGGGGGGGCGGGTTTCGAGACAGGGTTTCTCTGTGTAGCTTTGCGCCTTTCCTGGAACTCGCTTTGGAGACCAGGCTGGCCTCGAACTCACAAGAGATCTGCCTGCCTCTGCCTCCTGAGTGCTGGAATTAAAGGCATGCGCCACCACCACCCGGCTTGGGGTCATTTCTTTTACCTTTTTTTTTCTTCTGATTTTGATTTTGTTTTTTGCTTTTTTTAGACAGAATTTCTCTGATTAGCCCCGGCTGTCCTGGAACTTACTCTGTAGACAAGGCTGGCCTTGAGACCTGCCCAACTCTGCCTCCCAAGTGCTGAGGCTAAAGGTGTGTACCTTCATGGCCCAGCTTCTTTACCATCTTGAGACAGATTTTATTCTACAGCTCAGGCTGACATTGTATAGCTCAGACTAGCCATGAACAAGTCGCCAGCCCTCCTGCCCCACCTTCCAAGTGCTAGGATTACAGGTGTGACCCAAACTGCCTCACCAAGGAGCATTTCTTCTTTCGATTTGTTTTGTTGTTGTTGCTTTATCATTGTATTTAGTTTTGAAACAAGGTCTCTCTAGGTTGCCCTGGCTGGCCTGAAAGTTAATATGTAGAACAATTGTTCATGAACTCACATAGATCTTCCTGCTTCTGGCCCCCAAGTGCAGGGATAAAAGGCATGTGCCACAATGGCCTTGTGGTTCATTTAACAAGAAAGCCTTTTCTAAAATTATGAAATTAAAACTTTCAAATTTAAATTTTGAGATATCCCTGATTTCCCAAGTCATCCAAAGAGGTTAACTTCTCTGCATTTCCACAGGATTATCCTAGAGATTTGGGGGCAATCTATTTTTAGCCAAACAGTGTTTCTCGTTGAGCCAGATATGTGGCATACACCTGTAAACCTAGCACTCAAAGGTTAAGGCAGGAGGATCACCTTGAATTCAACAGCAGCCCGGGATACACAGCGATACCCTGACTCAGGAATGTGCACAAACACACACACACAAACATAAAATGTTCAACTTTGTGTTTCCAGGAAGTGAGTGTGCTGATCAAATATTGCTACTACTAACAGTACATTACTAGCTATAAATAATTCACTATTCAGGAATTAAATATATCCCCTCTTATTTCCATTTGCTCTTACTCTAGTCAAGTCAATTTATCACATATTCTGGAGTCTTTTAAATTTATAATGGAGGGAGGTAATGTATGTGGATGTGCACATGCCATAGCCCACATGTGGAGGTCAGAGGGCAATTTGTGAGGTCAGTTCTTCACTTTTGACTAACGTCTATGGTCAACTCATGTCATGAAGGCTTTCATGGCAAATAGGTAAAGTGGGCAAGTGCTTTGAACTGCTGAGCTATCTCACTGACCCAGCTCTGTTTCACTGGAGTCCAAACAAATGGCATCTCTCTCATCATTTGACAGTTTCAGATGATTTTCCACTTCAAAATCTAGATAGCGCCTGGCAGCTCAGGTATATTACTGTAAAGCCAGGTAAAGCAAAAGCCAAGTCCAGTGGAGACTGGTACACATCCTGTTAGTATAGTTAAAACACGCAGCTGCCCAGCTACGATGACTCTGAGCCATAATGACCAGCATGGCACGATATCCCTAAGGATGCAGCCGCGGCACACACACCGTGGTGTAACCAACAGCTCTCTGATTGAACTTCAGGCCTGCTCAACATGCCTGGTAACAGAAACCCAGCCAATGACTTGGGGCTAGTGAAGTCATGGATCTTGGAGAACCTAAAACCACCACTTTACTAAACCAGCATGATCCGTAACTACATTTTTCCCCCCAGAGCTGAGGATCGAATCCAGGGCCTTGCACTTGCTAGGCAAGCGCTCTACCACTGAGCTAAATCCCCAACCCCAACCCCCCCCCCCCCCCGCCAACTACAATTTAAACACTTATCCTTATACCCACAGGTAAGTGCAGTCCTCACCCCACATCAAGGAAACTTGTCTTCACAACAGATGGAGGCCACTGCAGAAAATCATAACCAATCAAAATGCAGAGTTGTGGAGCCTAGTCCTAACTGACGTATCTAACACACAACTCCTGCTCCTAAGGCTCCGGAATCACTACAGAGGGGTGTTGGGGGGGGGGGTGTATGTGGCAGAAAGACTGTAAGAGCCAGAGGAACAGTTCGATGTGAGATGATATATCCTAGAAATGTCAGAGAAGCTATGAAGTCTCACCAACATGGCTGCCTAAAGAGACCTGAACAATGCTAATGTGGAAGGCGGCTCAAGGGACCTGAGTCCTACACTAAGAACTACAGGCAACCAAGGATTGCTGAGAGCGGGACCAAAGTCTTCCCCAGGGAAGAACACACCAACTGGTTATCCAATACCAAACTGTCAGCTCTGAAAACATACCTGAGCAATATTAAATGGACTGAACAGGCTGTACTTACATATTTAGGGATACACACACATACACACACACACACCAATTGAAAAAGAGGCCATGAATATGAAAGAGATCAGGGGATGGAATGCATACAAGTTGTAGAGAGGAAAGGGGAGAAACGGTGCAATTATATTATAATCTCAAATAAATAATGAACAGGCTGCCAAAACACCAGGTACGAGCTCTGGAAGGGCAATGCTCATCTAGACTTCTGTGGTGGCTGGGGAGGACAAAGACCAACCAGTGAACAGCAGCAAAGGACAGCATGTTGAGAAGCTAACAGCTGGTATGTCTGTCCTCTAGTTCCAGAATTACCTTTATGCGGGGTCATGCGGACAGCTCAGCTCCTCCCTACGACCAGCATTCACAATGAACTCACCGTAACCAGGAGGGCAGCCGCTTCCGCACTCAGCTCGGGAAGCTGTGCTTTGCTGCTGTTCCAAACTGGGGTGTTCCTCCAGGTGGAAACCACCAGGAACTGCGTGCCACCATAAGATGGAAGGTTTTTGCCAGGCAACTCTGAGAATGTTGGGTCTCAGCAGAGGAGATATTGTGATATACCACTGAAGACAAATCCGGCTCTTTGAGAATACATGGCTGGTGCTCAGCCAATCTTCAAGAGCCAAGTATTTGGGAATTATAAAGTGATGTTAGAACAAGGTCAAGAGTCTAAGGTACAGGGTTTTAAATTACCGCCATGGCCTGTAACCGAGTCCTGCAACAGGGATGGAGGCACGGCACGACACTGGCTAGTAAAGCAGCAGGTATGATTTGTACTGTGGCTTCAGTTTTGTGCTAACCACACAGAACTGGGCAGAGGTGAACAAATATTTCTTCAGAAATTAGTTAATGAAATAAACCACAGGATGAACCCTCGGTTACTTAAGTCTGACAAATAGTGCACTCAAGGTCAGTAAAGCATTTCCTTTTCCTCTTTCAAGGCAGGTAATTTGGGAAGGCATACTGTCAGCCGGGGATGTATTCAAGGGAAACAAAGCAACAGAATGCAATCAATTGCTTTTCATTTAGAGTAAGTTCTGAAGACCAGTTGCCAAATCATGAGTTATATTAAATGGACAGACAAGCTCATGTCACGATTTCCCAAATACAGACCTCTGTAAATTAGTCAATTTTTCACCTTCAGACTTTTTCTTTCCCACATCAGCACACAAAACTAAAAAGCCAGTGCCCTACAACAACCCCAGGCCAAGTTCTTTGGGCATCCTTGGAAAATGAAAGCACTGTTTCCGCACGCCCCTGATCAAGGGGAAAGTGCCTTTGTACTCAGTGCCCCAGTCGGTATTTGTGGCCACCGCCGGGAGCGGCAGCTTTCATTTCTCTCAGCACTTGTTCCAAAGCAAGGCAGCCAGGTGCCATTTGGAAAGGAAACCTCTTTACCCCTAATAGCTTAAGTCAGTACTTCCCCAAGTGAAAGATGGGGTGCCCTGGGACATTTCAGAGGCGAAGGTGGGGAAGTCAAAGGAGGACTTATTCAGGCTGAGGTGTGTCTACTTCCCCGATGCCAACACAGACGCCATTTTAATAGACACCCCCTCCCACCCCTGTTTACTGGAAACATATTTGGGGACAAAAAAACCTTCGCTAGGTTATGAAATTTTCACCCTTGAAAGAGCCGAGTCAGACAACTGCCATTCATTCCGTAATGGGGCTGATTTCCTGAGAAAGGGACACTTGGCTCAGCCACGTCACCACACAACCTTGCTGCTGCTACTGGGTGGAGCTGTTCACAGCTTCAACTCCTCCTTCTACTACATCATAGTAACAAAACCTCATGCTGGGTGGGAGCACGTCCATTCTAGAAGAAACTATAGCATATATGCCAACTGAAATAGTCAAAGTATGTCCTGTGAGCGTAAATTTAAGAGGGTGCAGTACTAAAAGACAGCGAGGTTCCACATATGCAGCCGCTTCAAAATCAGACAAAACACTGAACTCTTTCCAAGCCAGATGATGGCTTACGGATGTGCTCCGGGACTTTTATTGCTACTAGAGTTCATGTTTTTAAAATATACAGGTATCCTTAATAACTAGGGATCCAATAATTACTTGAGAACCATCTTGACTTATATAAAAGAATTAAGTCAGTTGACCAATTAATCATATCTGATTTTTTTTTTTCCCTCAGTGCTGGAGACCAAGCCCAAGGCCTCACACACAGTAGGTAAGTGGCCTAGTCCTGAGCTACACTCCCAGGCTGGGATGAATGTTTACCCAGACAGAGGGGATTTGCATTGGGACTGTGGCTGGCACACTCTGATAAACAGTGCACATAATTGTTCATAACACTGTAAGCTCAGTGCTTCCTCCCCGATACAGACAGACGAAGACTGAGAGGGGACTTCGGCTAGTGATGCAGGGAACTGGGTGCTAAAGCCAGAGTTGAAAGCTCAACTCCACGATTCACACTCTGTCCCAGGAAACATTTGATTCCAGAGCAGTGAAGTCCATACCGTCATTAAGGCTTGAGGACCAGCTCTACGATTCGGACTGAACTAACAAAGCCAAAAGTCACAGCTAAAGCACCTTTGTGTCAACATTCCACAACTGCATTTGAAGTATGCTGAGAGGGAACTACCTACATCATTCAGCAGAATTAAAGGCAAGGTCGGTGAAATGACTCACTCAGTGAGTAAGGTAGCTGAGCCACACTTGACAACCTGAGTCAATCCCCAGAACTCATACGGTGGAAGAACTGACTTCCACAAGCTGTCCAGCAGCCTCTCCTGTGTGCCACAGAACCCACACACTGAAAAGTAAATACACAGCACGCGCCTTTAACCCCAGCACTTGGGAGGCAGAGACAGGCAGATGAGTTCGAAGCCAGCATGGTCTACAGAGCGAGATCCAGGACAGGCTCCAAAGCTATACAGAGAAATCCTGGAAATGTGGGCTCTAAAAGCATCCTCAAAAGCTCCAGGCACTGAAGGTGGGAGCAGGAAGCACTTGCTCCATAGGTTGAAGGCCCCTTCGCTTTGAGCTAAACAAGCAGTGAGGGCCTCACAGCAGAGGGCACCTTCAACCTTGCAAAGTTTATTATTAGGACCTGAAAGAACAATCCAGAAAGAATAGAAGAGGCTTGGAGATTACTGTGAAAGAAGTAGCCCAGCTCTGGGTGTAGCAGGCTCCAGCATTTCTTGCCAATAGTAAAAGGTAAACGATTCAGTTACAGGTATAAAAAAAAAAAAAAAAAAGCCAAGTGGATATGCAAGTCAAAGGAATTTGGGGAGGTTACTACATTGAAAAATATGTACACAGGCACCCCCATTAAATCTCTGTATATACGTACATATTTTATGATGCTTCCACAGCAGTAGATTCCATGGCTTTTTCAAAAGGCCTTTAGAGCAGGCATGGCGGCTATACCTTTAGTCCCAGCCCTCAGGGGCAGTCCTGCCTCAGTCCTAAAGTCAAAAAGCCTTATGTCCCAGGGGACAGAGGATGAGCAGCAAACACCTTTCCATTTCTGGAGTGGGACTCAGCAGCACAGGCGGCTGCCACAGCAGTTTATCTCACCTACCTACTAAGATTCCTATCGACGAGCAGCCCACCCCCGCTTCTCCTGAGAAAACTTTAGTCAACCTCATCCCTCCTGACAGCTGAAGACTTCAAAAGCATGCCTTCCGTGACTACGAACGGACTACTATGAGAATGGGAAACATGAGACTCCAAGACAGCGCACCAGACAAGTGTTACTGGTTTTTAATTTTGCAAGACATCAAACAGTTTCTGAAAATTGCAAGTGACAATGCATTTATTGTAAAATCATGTCAAGACATCATAACCAGCACTAAATTTAGGTGATACACATATATACGCATCCACCAGATACCCCACATACAAAAAGAGCAAATCTGACCAAACTTTAGTCTGTCATACCATTATGCTGATTTGCACTCTGCTAAAACACAAGAAAGCCATTGCTCTAGGAGACACAGGATTTAGGAAAAGGACTGAATGTGTAACATTCACCCAAAAGACCCTGAGAACAGTCCCAGTCAGCAGAAAGACAGAGTGAAGAAACATTTACAGTATCGGTAAGAAAACCCATTGAAAATGCCAATGTTGGATCGGAGAGATGGCTCAGAGTTTAAGAGCACTGACTGCTCTTCCAAAGGACCCAGAGTTCAATTCCCAGCACCTACATGGAGGGTCACAAGCATTTCTAGCTCCAGTTCCAGGGGATTTGATGCCCCCTTCTGGCTTCCCAGTGTACTGCACACTGTTGGTGCACAGACATTCATGGCCAACAAAACACCCAAACACATAAAATAAAATAAAGACAATCTCAAGACGAAAAAGGCAAGGGAAATTGGAAGTAAAGGAAAATTGGAGGTAAAGGGAGCTGTAATAATAAACAGGCAAACTGAGAAGGCAGGCTGGGCAAGTAGTATGCAGGGGAGGCAGGCAGACACACATTTTGTTTTAAGAGACAGGACAGCTAAATGAAACCATAAGAAGCTTTCTCATCACACATCAACCACAAGTCCAGAACATGGCTTTAATTTGGTCATCTTTAATACAATGTGTGGAATTTACACTCTGCTCTCACCCAGGTGGTTATGACTTTAAAAAGCACATAACCACACCATAGGATCAATGCCACCGGTCAGCTCCTGGACTTCACTCCAATGTAGCAGCTGATGGCTAAGTCCAGAAGGGCCTGCCATTTGGTCCTCTGTCTGCAGAGGATGCTACTGTGAGCACAGGGATGCATGAGTGCTGCAGCACTGGCATTGCTAGCAGTGGTGCCAGACATGCCCAGAGGCTGCCAGCCTGTGCCCATCCTGAGGGAAGCTGTAGAGATGGCTCACAGGCCTCCCTGATCCGCCAAAGGAACATGGGCAAAATGGCTGACTGAGCTCAAGTGGATTCCTTTATCCAGAGCTGGATCCCCAGTGTTCAAGAGCAGGCATGAATAAATGAGGCAGAGTACATTTAAAGACAAATGTCACCCGCAACGTGCCCTCGATGCAGAGCACTGTGCCTAAGAGAAGTCTTGTTATGCAGTAAATGACAATAATTACCAAAATCTTTAAAAAAACACCCAACTTTTAAAAGTTCCAATCTCTGATTTATTAGACAGCAGAAAAATATGAACAGTTTTAGATTGTGCTACAAAGAACTGAAACACTAACAGCAACAGGGCTTGCTTAGGGACAGGAGAACTCGACTACTGTACAAGGGCACGAAGCCTCCCCACCCCACACAATTACAGAGGACAGAGAGACGGTTCTGTTGACAGGAAACAGAGAAATCCACATACTAGACCGAGTGTCCAATGACTAGACGCAGCCCTCGGGGGGAAGCAAGTGTTTCTAGGAGGCAAAGCTTTCCGCTGAGAGATAACTTTCACCAGCTGATTACGTGGACCTGTAACAAAGAAGACACAGTTCAAAGGACCCACTGAGACTTCACACTAAGTTCTCACTGACAACCTTACAAAATAAAAATCAGACTTTTCTCTGTCCCCAAAGAATTTTTTAAAAAAATACACTCTGGGTAAAATAAACCCCAGTAAAGGTCTAAGTCCTATTCAGAGATGCACATTTACAAATAATACACAGGAGAACAAGAAGTCTGGCAACAGAAACACTGGAACTACTTAAGACAGGCCAAGCTAAGTTCGTGTTCTGCTACAAGACATTACATCAAAATGAATCTCATTCTCACTGTAATTTTTTCTTTTTAACCTTTAATCACCAGCGCTGGGCAACTGAAATGGACATGAGAACTATATAAATGTCAGGGAAATATGTAAACCTCATTAATGTTTCCAAAAATTCATTTAGCGATAGAAACAGGTCCAGATAGATGCCTGTCTAAATGTACTGCAATTACGTTACAGTGACTTTCCCAAATGCACAGCTATGTTCTGTCTTCTCTCAGCTCATTACTGACTCAAACAATTTGCCCTTCTGGGATCAATTGTTTGCTAATAAATAATTGTTTACAGTCACAAAATGATGTTAGGAGGTTTTCTTATTAGTTTTCCTCCTGCACCCTAATAAGATTGAAAACTAGCTGAGTCCCAAGAGTCTAACCTTAACCTCGCTTTGTTTAACAGCCCAGGAAATGATGAACCATCTGCTTCAGAAAATAATGGACGGCCAAGAGGAAATATTGTCTAATTGTAGATTAACCTCCTCATGAGGCAGTCTGAAGCAGCTTTCGAATTACCAACTATCACCAGCAAAGAAATCAATGGCTCGAGAGCCTTTTCCTCTACCATTTAAGGTCCAGAAAGAACACAAAGGGATTTTTATTACTTCTATTTACAAACATTTATTTCCACAATAGAAACAAAAATCAAGGTCAAAACCGCTTCTCAAAAAGCACAGTCAGTCATTGCCCTCAAATCCTGTTTGGCCAAATACCTTTAATGTAGCAAACCATCAAACCATCGCGTGCACTTAAGTTTTCATCAAAAGAGAAAAAAATAAACAATAAAAACCTCCTTTCCTTTATTTTCAGGTTCTTAAAAAATTTAAATTAGTATCTCCCTAGTTTCTCTCTTAACAGTTATAAGTCCACCACTGGGGAGGACCAACTGTTTTACTATTATCAACATGGCACTTAAGTGAATGAAATCAAGGACATGGTGACCTACAAGTTCAAAAGAAAAAAAGAACAGCATGAGATCAAAATGGCCGGCCAGGACAAGAAATATCAAAGTGACAGATTAAATGCAAACATGGCCCTTTATCCAATAGGCTCCACAGTCTAAAACTTCTCTACAGTCCAACCTATAAAAGCACACACATTACTCCCTGTAAACGCTCTGCTCCTACTGAGAGGGGCCCACAGATTTAGCCAGGGCACTTAAGAAAATCACAGAAGTCCAACACACATTTACTTATCACAAATATTCCCTGAGGATTTCCTTCGAGGACCCGAGAAGAGGGACAAGGACATGGGGCAGGCACTGCATGGCAAACTGTGTGCCTAAGCCTCTGTGTTCTCAGAGTCTAGAAGAGGTCACTAAATAAAAGACTGGGTACTGCTGTTGCCAAAACAGCAGAACAGATGGCCCCTTTCAGTCAAGAGTTAGGACCTACAGCTAGCAACATCTGTGAAAATTTCAAAAGTAAGGAAATCTGCTGTGCTAGGCAAGGCCATATTACTCTAGGTCTCCATGAAGACCCAAGGGTCATTTACTTCTGTAAATATTACAGAAATCATCTGTGGAGAGGAAAGATTTTTTTTGGGGGGCAGTTCAAATTCTTAAATATCTTAAATAAAATTTACTAAAATATATTATTCTTGAATTCCTCAACTTAATTTTTAAAGCAATGAGCTAGTAGTAACTCCAGAGATTCAAATAATAGAGCCTATTCAAGAAGAATGAGAGTTTGACATTCTTCCCTACAAAACAACTAGGCACAATTTTATCTATCAGACGTCTATCAACCTACGGATATTGAAAGCTTGGGAGAACAAGATAAAATCAACTCCAACCCTAGAGTCAGCTGTAATATCGAGCAGGCATCAACAATGCTATTCATGAATGGAGAAAAATTAATAAGTCCTGGGCTGAATGCAAGAAAAGGCTTCAATCCAGGTGAAGCATACTCACTTGGGCTTTGTTTCTGCATCTGTCACTTGGCGAATGAAGATACCATCTTCAGGGTGCTCCGTGTCATCCATTTCATACATGTATGACGACGCTATTGCAAGCGTCGTTCCGTCATTACTGAAGGCAAGAGACGCGATGCTGGTGGGGTAGCGATGGAACTGGCAGAGTCGCTTTTTGTTAAACGGGTCCCAAATATTTACAAATCCATCAGAACCACCTGCAAGTAATGTAATTTGTTAAAACGGCTCTTTGTAGCAAAGCAAACAGAAACTATTAGGATTCTGCCTGAGCATAAGCAGGGCACAGTCTTAAAACTCAGCTCAGGCCTGCGTGTCATACTTCACCTGTGGCAAACGTATTGTGGATATTGTGAAAGGAAATGGCGTTGACTGGGTAAATCTGCTCAATGTTGTTTTCTTTTAGCCTGTGACACTTGAAAGCGTACTTCTTCTTCTGAACCTCGGGGCTGGGGTCCAAGTATTCCACCGCCACTCGGCCTTCAATGGAGCTCAACACATAACCCTGCCGAGAGAGCAGAGGCCCCAAATGGCAAAACCCGCCTTCCAGAGAGCACACGAGGTCCCCAATTCAATCCATAAAGACGACTATTTCAGAAATGAAAGTTCAGCCACATTTAATAAAGGATCAGAGCTGTGCAGACAGTCATGACACCTCTATAAATAGCTAAGGACATCAACACATGCTTTCTAAGAAATGGGGCCACCCTTGCTTGCTGCTTTCTCCACACTAGCAGTACCTAGCACACTGCAACCAAAAAGGACTCACTTTGTGTACTTCATCTAAACAAATCTGAACTAAATCTAAACAAGAATTTTAAGTTTTAGTATCCTTTGTCTCCTGCCCTGAAGGGGACTCCAATCTGTTGCCTCAGTTAAAACCTCCTCTCCACCTTTAACTCCTTAAGCTTGTGCCCTCATCAGGAGGATGGACCAGCAGTCAAGTCCCAGCTCAGCTGGCCTGCCTCTGCATCTACTACTGTGAGTCAGGTGTGCACGGACCAGACCGTGAGCAACTGTCGAGTGCTTCCCAGTCTCAAACCTTCTTCATCTTCACTTGAAATAACATATTTTTAAAAAGATAATGCAATGATTATGAAATTTGTGCTTTTTACATCTTTACATTTTGGTCAAAATGTTAAAAAAAAAAGTAAGTTATTTCCAAAAACTGCTCCCAGAAAATGAATTCAATATAATCCAATTTTTTTACTGTCTTATTATTATTTATTTTATGGCATGTGTGTATGTGTGCAGAGGCACCTGGGAGTGGGGGTCGGGGGCACCTCGCAGCAGTTGGTTCTCGCCTTCCACCACACGGGTCCCAGGGATCAAACTTGGGGCATTAGTCTAGGCAGCAAGAACCTTTGCCCACTGAGCAACCTCCATTTTTTTTTAATAAAATCCTACTTTAAGCATCCACCATAAAAGCAAAGATAATCCTACAGAAAAATTCAAATATAAAGACACAAAACTAGTCTTTGTAATGCAAGCATGCTTTAATCACATTAACCTATCTAAGTTTCATTAACTGCAGCTAATTGCCTTTAATACTTATCCTGTCTTTAAAAGAACTATGATCACCACTTGAGGCTCATGGAGAGACAAAGGGCCAAGAGAACTGACTTCCTTTTCCATATTCCATAGCAGCTAAAGGATAGCCCTGACTCCAGATGCATTTACTGCTTTAAGTGAAGTCTCCTCTTTAAAAAAAAAAAAATTCCTACAGCAGCTCACCTCACAACCAACTGCCCTTATACTTTTTGGCCCATGATGGCCTTGAACTCACAATTTTCCTGCTTCAGTACTGCCAATGAAAGGAACCCACTCAGTACAACATGAGATAGTCATCATATGAGACACTACCTGATCTCAGCAGCATTCTTATAAAAATAAAGAAGAAGAAGATAATAAAGTCCTATTGTTAATGAGAGAAACCACTCTGTTAACATTAGGATTAAAAAACACAAAGGCAGGCATCCTGTAATACATAGCTGCAATCCCAGCACTGGAGAAGCTGAGGCTAAGGGAGTATAAAAATGAAACCAACCTAGGGTACATTAAAAAAAAAAAAAAAAAAACAACCAAATTCTATAAGCCTAAATTTCCAAATTTAAGCTTTGATTGGCTTATAAATTGAAATATGTTAAGCTCTTTGATACTTCATACTTACTAAGCATCCCATAGCCAAACCAGCAGTAAGACATCTATCCAAAGCACCTGACCTCTGGAACATCAACATCTTCCCTAGAATGTGGGGTTAAGTTAGTCCCCTTTAACATGTAGCTGTCTTTAAAGGATTACAGAGAGCAGACCTAAGGCAGATTTTAAGTCCCCACTACTTGGAAATACCAGAAGCGGGAGGCGTGGGGCCCGGTACCTGCTTGTTTGGGAAGGCACGGATGCAGCGAGTCTGGTACTTCAGGCTGGACTCCCTCCGCTGCTGCACATAGCCCATATTCCTCAAGTCCCACACCAGCACTCGGCGGCCTGCTGTCCCCACAATCAGTCTGTCCCCGGACACGGACAGCGTGTACACCTTTTAGGAAACATCAAAACTCGAAAGTCATCAGCTACTTCCTGAAAAATAACATTTTGCTCTCAAAGTCCATCTAATCCTAATACCATAAAAAAAGCTAGCTGAATGGGTTCCCAGAGCAGGTACACACTTTAGACATAAGTGAGGTGACTTAGATAAACTTAGCACACCCAGTACATCACTAAGTATGAAGTACACTCCAACAAAGCTTGAAGACACTCTTAAAGACACAACACTATTATGACATTTCCCCCAAAATTTCTTGCCTCATTTAAGATAAAAGTATTAAACCCACTCAAAACAGGACAATGAAGTCAAAACGCCTTTGAGAGAGCTTCTGGCTTTTGTAAAAGAATCATTTTCATTTTTTTCTATGACCAGACCAGCTTTTTAAAGATTTCATTTGGCAACTCTAAAATTCTTGGCATCTCCTCCTAGCTGTTCCCTGAGGGAAAAGGCCTTTCTAGGAAGAGTGGAGAAAGACAGCCTGTTAAGGCTGTCTCGTGGCTTTGCAGGTACAAACGCAGAATGAAAAGATAAGGCTAGCTGCACATAGTAAAGCTAATCCTTGGGCTCTGATGTCATCACGTTCAAAGAAGAAAGCTCAGCTTAAGAGGGTGAAAAAAAACTTAAAGCATTTTATCCCCTGAAAGTATTTTTCTCCCTCATAATGTTTTCTCTTCAATATTTAAACTTCCACAAAAATACCTCTATATAAAACCATAAATTTCTTGCAAGCAGAACATTTAGGGGCTTACTTACAGATAAGATGTTACGTAGACACCAGAAGGAGCAAATTCATGAAAGAGCAGCAAGTATCTTCCTAACCAGTCATTTCCTTAAAAATCTAGCTCAGGTCTATAACAGAGGTTATTGCTGACTTTCAACCTCCACAGAATTGCTATTAAAAAATGTGGAGGAACCATGATAAGACTTCCTTTTAACCCTCAATAACTAGGCCATACAGCTGATAATCACCAGTACGTTAACTACAGACCACCAGCCAAAAAACCAGGTCAGGTTATAATACAATGCCCAAACAGTAGCCACTATAATCTGACTTTAAAATTTAACAACTAGTGCAACTGAAGGAAAAATAAGAATCTACAAAACTGAAATATTAAGTGACTGTATATTTAAATAAGAATATTAGAATGTGTTTATTCAGAAAGCCAGTATTTTCTAAAAAAGAAAATTAATCTACAATATCTGAAGTGCTGAACTTAAAAAAATAAACCAGAAAGAGCTCAATTTACAGTGGTACAATTGTATCAGGAATTTACCTTCAATCTTTACTACACAGGTGACATCCAAGCTTTTAAAACTGCTTTCTAGCCCCACTGATCATAAATCAAGGAAAACCATTGTCGTGCTACTGACTAGGTATATACATTTATCAGAGAAAGTATTAAAAAAAAGTGACATAATGAACCTCGCTGAACCAATAAGCAGCTTGATTCAGTGTGGCTGTCCATTATACGATATTCTGTCAGCAATTTATCACCACTCTTAACATGTTACATACAACCATAAATCAAAACTAGAAACAATGCAATTATTTTATTCTGAACAAAGGTCTTGCCAGGAGTAGATTCGACTGTGACGTGACAAAAAGAATAGCTCTTTGGCTACACTGCTGTATATAATGACGGCTACCAGGGCCGAACGGTATATTTACACTAAGGAAATTGACGTAAGTGAAGAATACCTTTACACGGCTAAAACAATCCATCTTTTAAATTAACTACCGCCTGATAAAAGTCTGATGAGGATACAGCTTAAGTATGTTTACCAAACAGATCAAGAAGTTAGAAGACATGAAGTTGGCTTTAAAAAGCTCCATTCATAGGAGTGAGAATCAGTTTTCTCCAGGGACAGGACACCATAGGCTATCTGAGTGGTCAGCCATAAACAAATGTATAAACAAACAACACTGAATGGATTCAGTAGTGAGTGTGATCATGTGTGCATGTGTATAAAGTAATAATAATTATAGAAGAGGCCATGAGTTAGTGGAGGGAGGTGGAGAGGGAAGATGAAGGTAGAAAAGATGTAAATAAAGTGTACTCAAATATGATATTCTCAACAACAACAAAAAAGGAACCATAAATACAAATGGTTTTAGAATCTAAAGGTAGAGATTACCAAACTGGATTGAAATAACAAAACAACAACAACAAAAAGACCCAACTATGATACTGTCTGTGGGAAATATGATAGATTCAAAGTGTTTATTTACTATAAGCCTTCAAATTACATCTGCCAGCATTGAAATACACACATAGCAATAAACCAGAGAACACATCTCTCTCACTGAAGTTGAAATGATAATCCTTTTCATTCTCAACTGTCAATTCAAATGGGACCTCAAGTCACAATTGAAAATGAGTGACGCTTCATCCCATTTTCTAGTTTGGGATGTCAAGCTGAGTTTAGGAAGATCAGTCTCTGTTAATGGCTTCTCTGAAAAGGTAGCTCTCAGACCTCAGATCTAAAGCTTAACAATAACATGGAGCAAGAATTTAAGCTGTGCTCTCTAGCCCAAGTTTAACAACTGACAGAAAAAGATGACCAAAATCTAAAAGTTAATTTCCTTCACATTAAAGCATTTCCATGTAGTTAGGTTTCTAAAACAGACTGCCAGTTCTTAACCTATTCAACAGCATATTCATCAAACACACACCAAAACAAATGACCCCAATGAGCACAGCACCCCGGCTGAACATAAAAACCCTACCTTTTCCGGCTGAGAGAAGGTCCCAGCATTACAAGGAGTTCTGGGATCCCACAGTTTAACTGTCTGATCCCAACTTCCAGTAACCATCACATTCACTTCCGGACAGTATTCCACACATCTGATAGGGGCATCATGTGTTCCGACAAGATTTTCTATTGCAAAGAAAAATAAAATAAAAACAACACATCTAGCTTTACTGTCTCAACTAACTAGGATACCTCAAATGAACTAAGGGGACATCCAACTGAAATGCATTTGTCTTAGTCAACTCCACAGAGATGTCTGCATGCGGAACAATCGCTCCACGACTGAAGTCACACGTTCCTCTCTAACTTACTTCTGCCACTGCGTCGGTTAATTCCAGAGCAAGACTACATACAGCACAGCTGCCCGAATCTCCCACCGTATTAAGATGGGGCATGCTTATCAACTTGATCCTAGATTTTATAAGAAAACTGGTTTAACTCTCTCTGCTTTTGTATCTAGTACAAGATTCGGTACATTGTAGGTGCTCAAGAAATATCTGTTGAATGAAAAAATGAGTCAAGATCTCAGGTTTCCTGTACCCTGACAACACTCTTCACATTAAGCCAATGCTAGTAAGAAATGGTTACAGGATTTGGAATCTGAGGGGATTCTTTCAGGTAATTCACTTTGTTCTCATGGTAAGGTCAAATTTCTACTACATAATTTCCTTCCTGTCCATTTCAACCTTCACAATATCTCATTTGTTCACCCAGTTAACATCTAATAAATATCTACTATGTGCCAAAGCCCATGTGACAGAAAGACACAGGGGCGAATACAGGCCTGGGGATGCAGCTCAGGCAGAGTGCTTGCTTGCCTAGCATGTACATAATATACACAAAAAGTCACTTTCACACAAAGGCCTCTTCCAGTGAAACACTGCTCTTTTCCTCCTTGAAACAGCCTCATGTAGCCTAGGCTGGCCTCAAAGGGGCTATGTAGCTGAGGCTGACCTTCAATATCTGATCCCCCTGCCTCCCCCTTCCCAGTGCTGGGATTACAGCACCACCACCAAACTCAGCTCGGTACTTCTCTGTCCATCCTCCCATTATTCAGCATAGCCTCTGGGTAGTTACACCCCCACACCCTGCCATCTCCTTCAGGTATACCTACATCCAGTGCGGGGCACGCAAACAAAGCTCAGAGTGCTCTGTATATCTGAGTTCCGTTCCAATTTCTGCCTCAGTGAAATCATGAAAACTCTGGGAAATGTTTTTACACACACAACTGAAATACACTCTCCTGCTAAGACTACAAAAGCTTCGCTAAGCTACACATGACTGGCTTTGTGCTGCATTTTTAAAACACACTTTTCTTTAGTTTATGAAGAGACTACCCTAAAATATCACACAGTCCTAGGAAATGCTGACAAATCACAGACCGTGGATCCAGTCTCCTTTTAAGGACTTCTGAAGGTAGTGCTCAAACGCTTACGTGACACTTAAGACTGTGCTCAGAATGGGCTCCACTGCCAAACACACACTCCATTTGTGGGAACTTCATTCCAATTATAGAAGCCTGGTATCAAAGCCACTTTTCACCTTCACCTAAGCATCAAAACCAGCTACTCGTCCCAGGTAAGCATTTCTACAGTAATACACTAGCAAAGAAACACTGGTAAAATGTGGCCATATTACCTTGATCAGTGTTCAAATCATGCATTTTCAGTTGGTGATCTAATCCTCCACTCCAGGCATGCGTTGGATCCTACAAAGTAGAGTTTTGTTTTGGTTTTGGTTTTTTTTTGAGACAGGAACTCATTACATAGGACAGGCCTGCCCCTGCCTCTGCCTCTGGGATTAAAGGCTTGGCCACCACGCCCAGCCAGCCCCTTAAGCTTTGAACCATTTCAAAGTCATAAAGCTTTAGCAAGCATTTCAGAATTACTAAATTTCTACCGACAAGTGTTTGGGTTATGTCCAGTGTGACAGACACTAAGAAGTAAACAAAAAATGCAAGTAAGTGATCGCCAAAACGAATAAAGAGCAGCTTTATCTCGACTGACACCAGCAGCCAACTAGAGGATAGTCATTCCTTTCAACCATTCCTTTTCATAAGACAGCTAAACTAGTACTGCTGAGAATTTCAAATACAATTATCTTACATCCAGAAAGTTTACCCAAGTCTGAACTTGAAAGGGAAGACTGAAACTGAGATGGAAGGAGAAATAAAAACAAGTAAGCCACGGAACTGTCCGAATTCTCCAAACCGTGTATGGGATGCTACTAGCTCTGGCTGCATTTCTGCCTACACTAATTCAGTAAGGGGGGGGGGGGGGCAGGAGCAGAAACTGAGTCCACCTACGTAGAAGGCGCAGTCCAGGACAGCACCAGTGTGCTGGTACTTGAGTCGCATGGAGTTGGCGGGCACATCGTAGAGGCGCACAGATGTATCCCAGGAGGAGACCAGGAGGAATTGGGAGGTGTTGGGGCTGAACTTGACCGAGGAGATGCCATCCTCGGGTGGCTGGTTCAGCTTGAACTCGTTCGAACCCGTCATCTGCGGAACAAATGCTAAGTCTGAGTCCCTTACCGGAGAAACAGAGGCCGGCTTGGGTCTGCGCCTGCGCAGAGCCCGGATCGGCCTTACTCAAGATTAGCCGCCATCCAGCTCCCGCCGAGCTCTACCCGGCCCGGCTCCTTCCCTGCCCGCGGATCCCCAAGTAATACATAATGAACGCCAACCGGATATCACTATGCACCGACCCACTGGCTGCAGGCCGCGAACCCCGCTCCACCCGCCCTCGCCTGGACCTCTACCTCGTGTTCGCCCAAGCAACGTTTCCGAACCGGCCACCAACAACCCGCTTCTCTCCGAGCACTCCCAGGCTAGCGGAGGAGGCGGAGAGGAAGCCCCGGAGCAAGCCTATCATTGGTTGATTTCGAACGTCAACGGCTCGATCTCGGCCGCTAATTGGTTCGATCTGGGCTCGAGTCATTGCCGTAGTCATCCTGTTCCGGCTCAAAGGGAAACCGCGGATTTTTCCGTTCACGGGGTCTCAGTACCAGCACGCAGAGGTTACGTCGCGAAGCTGCGCAGGGAAACTACAACTCCCATGTATGCTCAGGGTAAGGAGCCATTCAGGCCCGCCCATGTTTATACGCTGCATGCTGGGAGATGTAGTCTTCCTGGGGCTGTCTGCCTGACCATCTACATCCACAGAGTAGGAGGCAGGAAAGATTTTTTTATCTAGCTCTGGTTGTGACACACTTCTC
Source organism: Peromyscus leucopus (assembly GCF_004664715.2). Lineage (NCBI taxonomy): Eukaryota > Metazoa > Chordata > Mammalia > Rodentia > Cricetidae > Peromyscus > Peromyscus leucopus. The sequence goes on from NC_051063.1 coordinate 73,038,921, forward strand.
TGTCTCTCAGACACAGAATCCCTTTTTGCTTGGTACTGCTATAGAGATAAATTAATATTTTATTTCTGGGCGTGCACATAACCCTGGAATTAACCCAAATCAGACATACTGAAGAAAATAGGTTCTAGTCAAGTGCACTATTTGCCTTCATTTTGCTGGGGTTTCCTCTGTGAAGTACAGTCTCGTTTCCTTTGAGTTCTAGTGGTCTCATAGGAACTAGCCCATGTTTCTATAGTTTTTTTTTTTTAATCTCTCAACAATTATCAAGCATCTGAATGCCAGGCCTGGCAAGAGGCTCTGGGGATACAAATTCAACCAAAATACTCCTTGTTTTACAAGAGTACCGAATTCCAAAAGGTAAAAGAGTAGGACAGGGAGACTTCCAATGTTTTAAAGCTTAAGCAGACGCTTTTAGGGGTGTTCACTGTAGGTCCTAAGAGTCCCCTTCTACCCCACCATACCATGGGAGCTGCAGGCTCAGTTTGCTGCATTTTCTGTTTCTAAAATCCTCCAAAGATAAGAGCCAAGGGGGTCACTCCAGTGACAAGAAACTGTTTTGGTTCTGTGAAAGAAAAGCAGTACTTGACAAACAGAATATAGTGGCTGGCATACTGACATGCAAAATATTACTGAGAGTTTCTAGCAAATCCTTGCTACAATTTCTTTTTCACTGCCCTCTCGTTTCTGAGACAGTCTTTTTATTTTGTAATTTTGCGTGAAGTAGAAAGTTGTCGCTAGGATTAAGCTATTTAAATTTCAAGGTACATTAATAATGACAAACTGATCTTTAGGTATGCACAAACTCTGAAGTAAATGCACTTAAGATTCCTGACAATAAACACACACACACACATACACACACACACACACACACACACACACACACACAGCCTTTCTCCTCTTGCCCTGAAGATGATTATTATGGCTAAAATATTCTGGACTTCTTCCCTCTTCAGATAGTTCTAATGTTTGGTCCTCTCTCACTCTTCTCTTTCAACAAATCAATGGCCAAGTTCAATTTAAAAAAAAAAAAATGCAGTGAGTTGTTTTGCATTCTAACTTTAGCAAAATAATTTTCCCTCTTGACTTATTTGAGTCTCTTTCCCAGTTGTTTATTTAATTCTATTAGTGTTTCCAGATTCTGAGCATAAATTACCTGCTAATAAAATCTAAGCGTATTTCATTATCTAGTGTGTATATGATTCAGGTCCCTCTGGTCATGCTGTTGCAGCCCAACTCTATTTGAGTTTTAAGAAACGTCAATCTTTTAAATCAAGTTTAGAGCCTGAAAGGAGATGGACTATTTTGCTGATTATTCAAATGAATTGATAGACTTGAGATAGGAAATCTGGCAACAGAAGAGTCTTGAACATTCACAACCCAAATGCAAAGCGTGTGTGTGATATTCAGTCACCTGTTGGAAAAACTCCTGGAAACTAGTTGCAGTGTTGGGTCACTTGTCACAGCTAATGTCTGGGTGACTGAAGAAAGTCAACTATGTACATATGAAACTGGGAAAATGGTCATTCCCAAAAATATGAAGGGCAAACTCAATGCATTTTGTGCTGACAGTTACTAGAGAAAGTCACTACCTATAGAGAACGCCAGTCTAAAGAGAATATGGTGACCCATACTGTAAAGTCCATCAGCAAATTGTAATCTACCAAAATGCAGACCAAAATAATCTGAATGGAATATTCTTTTTACAAGATGTTCCTTTGAAGTAATTTGGTTGTGTTCTGTGCAGAATGTTCAAAGAATGCTGTCAGGGAAAGAATGCAAAGAGATTAGCGTGACAACTTTAGTGAGATAAAATACACACATTCAATAAATAAGAAGAGAACTGATGTTCTCTCTCTGACCACCCCAAATTTAGTGCAGATTCTCAGCATGTGTTAGGGCCTCAACAAATATTGGTGGACACGAACACAGCTAAAATGAAATAAATGCAAGTGAACCAACCTAGTATTAGCAGGTGCATTCTTGAGTAGCATCCATCTGACGTCACCGTGGAGTAGTTGCGGGTTTTACCAAATGTAATGTGATAAGAAGAAAATGGGCAATATCAGAGCAAATCTCTTCGACCAGGCACTTTACACGGAGTGGTATAGATCATGTAAACATTTGCATTCTGTGTATTTCTACAAAATGCAAGTCATTTCGATTCCTCTTGGCGCAGAGACAGGTCAATCAGGCAAACGTTTTCTTCTGAAGAAAGAAATAAGGCCTTGTCGCTGCCGATTCCTAGCTCCTTGCACCGGGTCAACCACCGAGGGGAGGCAGGCAGGCGGACCTAGAAACTCCACCTGGGGCCTCCTCCAAGGTCTTGCATCCATTTCTGACGTTTAACAAGGAACAGGTGGCTGCTATCAAAACGGAGAGAAAGAGAACGGGCCGCGATTTGCATAATTCTGGCGCTGCTGCTCCCTGGGTGCAGCGCCTCCCCAGCTCCTGCGTGGAGGCAGGTTGTCAGGGCACCTCAGTCGGTGGACGCCTCCACTGCACCTCAGGGTTCAAGTCAGAATCAGCTGCTGCGTGCTGGCCGCTGATCCCACCATTTAGACGCTCACGCTGCATATTTAACAACTATAGAAAGTGTAGGGAAGCTCCTGTACCACCTGCTCCATGAATCCCTCCATCGAAATGTGGCCTTTAGAATCCCTGTCCTCCCCCCCGCCCCCCGCCCGCCGCTCCGTGCAGAACATGAAACTTTGTCACCAGCCGGAGAACTGTGCGTGGCTGCAAGCGGGTCGCGTGGGGCTTTGGACCCCAGGCGGACGCTTTCTCACATTCTGCGTCTTACTCTGCAAAGGAGAAGCCAAGCGCGCCGCTCGGCTTCGATCATTCATGGCGGGCCCAGATTCAGTCTAGCTCACAACGATCCCAGCGCCAGGGAGATGTTCACCTTCTTGCCCGACTTATTCCCAGAGGCAACCCCGTCAGCAGCCAGGCCTGCCTCTCCGCCTTTGTCTTTCTCGGTGAGGGCTCGGGATCTCGATTCCATCCTGGAGTAGTGCACCCCAACCCTCACACCTGGATCGTGGGAACTGTGCTGTTCCAGAAAGCAGCTCCAGTCACGTGCTGCCTGGGCAGCCCCAATATCCCGACCTTTCACCTCGGAGCCCAACCCCACCACCCTCCCCTAAAGAGAGCGGGACCTTGGTGGCGGAGGGTTGGGGGGGGCGGGTACGGGGAGGGGAAAGTTGGGAGGGTGTAGAGAATCTTCATGCTCTGGCACTAAAAATCCAGAAACTACTCTGTGCATTGTGTCGCGGGACAATTAATCCTTCCAAAGTTAACAACCGTGTTTAAAACGTTTTATTTTTTTCTCTTTAAAAATATTTACAGATCTGTGTTCTCCTCGTTTCACCCCTCAAGATGAAGGGAATGAAGAGAGGTGATTAGTTCAATGACCAAGGCCCCAGTGGGCTCGGCTTGGCTGAGCGTGTGTTCTTATACACACACACAACACATACACACACATATATATACAGGTGTATATATGGGAGAAAGAGTATCCGGTTTTGTTGGTGTTCTTCTGATTTATTTTCTTGCTACCAGCCAAAACCTACCTAGCCCAAACTCCCTTTCCCACCACCACACGAGAATCTCCCCTTTCAAAAGAGTTTTCAAACGCATATTGGTTTGGTTTTTGTGTAGAAAGCAGGTGTTCTGGCTTGAGGAATGCGGATAAATACCCGAAACAAACAAACAAACAAAAAAAGTAGAGAAGAGGCCATAAATAAGACATAACGAATACACATGGTGTATTTCTTAATATTTCTGAACACGCGACGCTCTGCTCCGGAACCCTGGGAAGGACGCCGCCCGCGCCCCCGGTACGCAGGCGGCTGCAGGCGGCCTGGGACGCCCCGGGAGCCGGCGAGCGGCTCAGTAGTCAAGCTTGTTGTACAGGTTGTAGAGCGGTAAGGCCGAGAGGTTGCTGCTGGGGTAGTAGAGCGGCGCCGGGAAGGCGAGCGAGCGCGGCACCGGCACTCGCAGCAGTGAGCTGTCCCGAAACACCAGCGGCATGCCCACGAGAGTCTGCGCCGACGCGTGTGCCATGTTGGCCGCCTCCAGCTCGGCCGAGAGCTGCCGCTTCCACTTGTTGCGGCGGTTCTGGAACCAAGTCTTAACCTGGGTCTCGGTGAGCTGCAGGCTGGAGGCGAGGCAGGCGCGCTCCGAGCTGCTCAGGTAGCGTTTCATGTCGAAGGTGGACTCGAGCTGGTACACCTGGCTGCGGGAGAAGACGGTGCGCGTCTTCTTCTTGGCCGCTCCGGCCTGTCGCTCCGCACCGCCGTCCCGCGGCCGTTCCGGGCCCGGAGAGGGCGAGCCCGCCGGCAAGAGCCTCTCTTTCTCTTCCTTAAAGTCCGAGTGAGAAGGAGAAAGGAAAGGCGCGCGCTCCGAGCCCGCAGGCCCTGCACTTCCGCTGCCCTTGGGGGTACCTGGAGAGTAAACACAAACAAAATGACCAAGGAGTTGATGTGCCTAGAAGACTCAGCTCTTTCCCGGACTAGGAGGTTGGCCGACGCCTGCGTCCTTGGCCCCCTATTACCACCCCCTTTCTTTTCTGCCATGTCCTGTTAGCACCCAAAGTCCAGAACATCGGCCTTTCAAAGCAACAGGAGAGGGTCCCATATAATCCGAGTTTGAGGGTCTCCGCTCCCACTCTCATAAAAAAAAAAAGTATGAGTGGTAACAGGTCTGGAGTGGAGACATTAACGCCATTTTTAAAAGCTGGTTTTTGCCTTATAAGAACTGAGCCATAAAGTTGGCATCATTTTGCAGGCCGTTTCTTTGGAAGTCAGGCTTAAGACTAACTCCTGGGCTCTCTGTCAGCTGTTGTCAAGAGGAAGCCTCTCTGAAAAGCACCACTGTCAATCATTTTAGAGTACTAATCACATCGAGAAAAGACCGAAAGGAAGGAAAGACCCAAAGAGACTGAAGGACAGACAGAACACCTAGACCAGATCTGAAGAACTCAAGGCAGGAAAGCAAACACCCCGTGTGCGAAAGGATTCTGGCCAGCACCGAGTGTACCGCCCGCAAGAGTTCCTGGCCCACTCCGGTTCACCCTCCTTCCAACACAGTTTTCCCCTGAGATGTTTTTCTACATCTCCCCAGCGCCGGCCCTTGTGAGAAGGCACCACTGGTGCGTAGTCCTTCTCCGCTTGGCCTGGACCCCCAGCGGCCCCGCTGTGGCCAGAGGATGCCCTGCTCCTGAGCCTCCCACACGCGCACACCGCGTAAGCTCAGGCACACTCCGGGCCAGACTCCCGACGTGCGATCCTTACCCAAGCAAGGGAAAGGGATGGGGGGATGGTGCTTAGGGCTTGGCTCCTTGGGGCCGTGCGGATCTGGGCAGAAGCAAGCCGGCGCTTTCCAGCCTTCGTCCAGCTCCTCCTCCTCCGAGGACACAGACAGGCTGCGTTTCCTGGCTGGCCACCCGGCTGACTCCCGCGGTGCCTCGGAAGGGCCCCCGCCCAGGATGGACTGGATGGTGAAGCTGGAGACGCCGCCGGCCGCCGGACATCCCTTCCCCACATCTTCCTTGCTGCCCATCCTGGGTTCATAAGAAATCGGAGGAAACCAAGAACTCCCTTTAGAGCGGGTCTGGGTGGAAGGTGGCGCGGGCAAGCAGGCGAGGGGGAGGGGCGGGAGGGAAGACAGGGGGAGGGGGCGACGAGGCTGGTGAGGCGTCCCTTCTGCGCCAGGACGCGCAGGCACCGGACCGCTGCGCGCGGGTCCCTGCCGGCCCGGCTCTGGGTGAGCCCGCCCAGCCCCGGTGCCAATGTCCCTTCCTTGCTTGCCAACTCCACGGGTCTCGGGCGACGCGGAGGCTGCGCGGCCTCATTTGCATAGAGGTTACTCGACCGCGGCCAATCGCAGCGCCGCCGAGCGGCCCCGGAATTTTTTAAAAAGCTGGAGCCGAGCACGCAGCACCGGGGAACGCCCGGAGCACTCCTAGTACCGGACGCTCTCTGGGTCTGTCCAGCCCGGGGCGTCTGGGGCCAAAGGCAGCTTAGATTGCAAAACTGGATTCCTGATCTCACCCTAACTCGGACTCCAGAGGCCGGGACAGCGTGGGGTTTTGGTGGGGCTCTCTCGCACCCGAGATGCTCCCTATAGACTGCTGCCAACCTCCCGAGCCCTCAACCCCTTCCAGCCTAGGAGAAACAGGCAACGAGCTACGAGTCTCCTGCCGCGTTAGGGTAGGGAAGATTAACAGTATGGGGCTCAGAGAGATGCCCTTCTCTGGGTAGTGGCTGGGAAACACGGGAGCAAAGAACTTCTACAGTTCTCCATCTGCAGATCCCACTGGCTAAAGGGGCCACAGAATTTTGGAAACGGACCTAGATCTTCTGAGGTCCCAGTTCACATTCCAGCACCATCATTTACATTGTACTGACTTGAACAAGGCTGGTCCCAAGAGAAACATCTCTGCCCTCTGGCAAACTCGGTAGTGTCGCCCGCCCCCCTTTCTCTATGTGGAGATGTGTCAGCTAGTGGCGGAAATGCACAGAAACCTATACGCCCTCGGAATGCAGCATAGTTATTTCCTAAACCTTGACGGAATACCACACAGCTTGCCTTCCGATGCCACAACTAAACTTTTTTCTTTCTTTTCTTTTTTTCCTCTTCTCCTTCTTTTTTTTAAATAAATTGGGGGTCTCAAAATTGCTACATTGTTTCTAGGGGAAGAGGAGTAGATAGCTGTGGGGCCTTTTTAGAATTGGGCAGAATCCAGTCAAACATGAGCAGGATGTCTTGGAGCAAGATGTGTAGAGTTTCCAAGACTCATTTTCCCCATTCCTAAAATCGTTGGATGTGTTACTTTCCCTTCAGAAATCAAGGTGGAACTCAGTAAAACCTGATTCTCTCCTTCCTTCTCTTGGCCTCCCTCTGAGCCTAGGCTCTTGCTTGTTTAATCCCTAGAGCACCTGTTACCTGATCTAGAGTCATCCCAGAGCAAGCTAAAGGATTTGTTTTGAGGCGACAGTTATCTACCCAAGCATTATGGAAAGGAGGGAGACCCAAGGCGCCCAGCCAAACCCACCCTCTGTGGCTGCAGCCTTGACGTCTGGGGAACCCTGTTCCTTAGACACGCCAGTGAAGAGAGACTATGGATTCGGTCCCCACAAATGTCCAGACTGCACCGTGACGGTGCAGTTCCTCGCCTGCACCGCTCCCGGGTTATTGAGTAAAGCGCTTATAATATCATTAGCCTCGGTGAGTTACCGACTGCGGCCCTGCCCGTGGCAGAACTCTCCCTACTTAACTCCTCAAAGGGCTCGTTAATGGGCTAATTGATTAGGGGTCGGTGGCGCAGCCGGGACAGGGGCAGGGGAGGGAGCGGAGGGCCAGGAGGCTGTGCGCCCAGGCCCGGGAGGCTGGCGAGGGGCAGGTGCCGGCCTCCGTCACCGCATTAACCTCTTCAGGGCTCTGCGGCAGGGTCGAGACACATTACAAATGGTCAGCTTTAATCATGGTGTCAGCTCATTAACCCGGAAGGACCCGGCGCTGAAATACAATTTGTGCGTCCTGCTCTGCGCGGCCATGGCACAAGCTCCCGGGCCTCATCACATCGGAGCCAGCGCGCTCCCGCGGAGGTAGAGAGAAGGATTTCAGGAAGACTTGTCCAACTCATTCACTAACCCTTGGCTTCTCAAAAGCGCGCTCATCTGGGCGATATCGTCAGGCTAGAGGCAAATCAATACTACAAGAGGAGTGTATGGCCAACTTGAGGGTCAGTGCCAGCTATACGCATGGGGGTAGGGGTGGGGTCGCAAAGTGGAGGAGCTAGAGTTAGTTGAACCTTTCTGAGCTAGAAAGTATCTGGTGCTATGGGCGTGTTGGAAGCTACTCATAGTACTTCATTTTCATCTGCACAGCAAATGTGATTCGGATCTTTGCCACCACTGTACAGATGTGGAAACTGAGGCTCGTTGGAAACAAGATGGATGCTCAGGGTTGTTTCATTGCCAGCACTGTGCTCTTGGAAGAGGGTCAAAGAGAGAAGCAGGCATTGGCAATCATCTTGGAGAAGAGCTATAAGAAAGGAAGCAATCTCCAGAGAGCCGAGGGCCAAGGAGGTATGAGGTCAAGCACCAGGAGAGCTGATTTCTTTCATGGCAGGGACTAAAGACCAACAGGGCACATTTTTAAGGAAGCAAGTCCAAGACCCCTAAACCAGAAAACTCTGAAATCTCATGACCAAACTTTCTGTCAGGCGGATTTGGAAAGTCAAAGGAACTATTGTAACCGAGAGTGTTGTCCACGGTGGACTGCTTTCTCCAAGCCCAGGCCAGCGTTTAAGCCACATGTACACCCCCTTATCTAAACACCTTTTCACCCCCACACATCGATTCAGCAAATCTCTCTCTCTCTCTCTCTCTCTCTCTCTCTCTCTCTCTCTCTCTCTCTCTCTCTCTGTGTGTGTGTGTGTGTGTGTGTGTGTGTGAGAGAGAGAGAGAGAGAGAGAGAGAGAGAGAGGTGCACACACGCTCTCACACACACAGAGTATACGCTAAGCTAGTTAAGTAAATGGGGGTGGGTGGGTACAAGACACCTCAAGGCCTTCTTCCACTGGCTGGTCACCTGTGACTCTCAAGTACTACTCAGTCACAGGGGGCAACTAGAAACACTGCAATAGAAACATCTTTTGTACACCACCACCTCTTTCAGGCTTCTGGGAGTGTCTTAGGCTTCACCCTGAGCGCAGATAAAGGCCAGAAGCCTTCTGAGTGCCACACTGCTGTGAAGCCCACTCACTCCCTGGAACCCTTCGCTATAGGTCTCTCAACCAAGTTAAGCAATCCTTCAGCCTAGTACCCCCCCCACCGGCCCCACCCTTCGAGTCTGCAGATAGTTCCTCCCCTCCCTATGTCTCTGTTTAATGGACACCTTAGGGAGGTGCGCCTCAGAATCTTCAGGGGCCTGCCTCACCTCCCTATAGGAATAAGGCATAAACCCGGTTCCAAGGAATGATAAACTTTCCCAGACTGAAAGAACGCTTAAAGTTTAGGCCCTGAGATTATGTGGCTGCTCAATATTAAAGCGGCCCAGAGCAAACTTGCGGAGGAGCCTAATAAAAATTGATCCTCCCTGCTCTGCGGCAGTTGGGAAATAGGCTGGCTGAGCCTGGTAATGGTGGAAGAAGGTTCCCTCTGCAATGACAGATGAAGCCATAAACAAGTTTGATCTTGGAATCAAGCTTCGATAAATATTAAACACAGTCTCTCCCCCCCCCGCCCTTTTCCACGAGTGGATTATGATATATGGCGCGTCCAAACTTTAAAATAAGGAAATACCAGAGAAAATGATCTCAATAAATTTTCTAAGTATAAACGTTGATTATGTTTCGATTTTCATTCAAGGGCCTCTGCTGTTCGTTCTTTGGTGCAAATGACATCTCACAATAGGCTTTTGGGGAAAAGGGCTCCCAACTTGAAAAAGAGAGCCCCAGAGGTGTACAATTTATGTAATCTGCGGCTGGAAAATGAATTGTGTAATTTATTGGAAAACAGAAAGTCATGAAGATTGGATCAGCATAGCCTAGTCCCGACACCCCCCCTCCCACATCCATCAAGTTCCAATTAGAAGCCTAACCAGAGAGCTTTAATGGGTTTCCAATCTAGTAGCCTGATAGACTCATCAATTCCTCTGGGAGAAATTAAGAAAATCGACCGCCCCTTGGCGACGGGGTGTCATTCCTTTCTGCAACTATATGTCAAATTAAAAACACAATTAAAATTTAAACTGTTTCAATCAAAGGGTGCCCTGCAACCTATGTTTCACTTAATAGAACTTGGATGAAAATCTGATGCTTGCTCTCCATCACCAAGGGGGGAGGGGATGGTGAAGGAACTCAAGAGGGGATCCTTTATATTTAAGACATTAGCACGGGGGGGGGGGGGGGACACCAGGTGACTCCACCTCACCTCACTGCTCCTGACTCGGTGATGGGAACCGCTCTTCTCCTCCACCCTCCTTTCTCCTGCTACGCCTTTTTCCGGGCACTGATACCAGAAAGGACTCTTTTGCAACATCAGCGCCCCAAACTTTGCACAGTTTCACCCAGGGACTCATCTCCTTGGAGCAGTAGCCTGGCACAACCCAGTGAGCACCACCTTCCTGAAGGCTTGAAGTTGCAAGTCGGGGGCGGGAGAGTGAGGAGGAGTCTCATGCAGATCAATAGACCCACTTGGGACTAAGGTTGTAGGCTGGGACTCCACCTCAAGGGCTCTTCCCACACCAGTTATCCTTCAGGACACTTTCACAAGAGAGGGGCATTGAGTGGAACTCAAATCTCAGTCCTAGATCCCAGCAGGAGGCACTAGGCAGAGATTCCCTGGTACTTACAACATAGTTATCTCTCACCCTCCCCCATCTGATGTCAAAAGGTCAACATCATCTGCTCTACACAGGAAGAGGCTGGGTGTGCATTCAAATGTGTACCTTCCAGGCTTTCAGATGTGCACATGCTAGTGCAATGGGGGGCTGACACTCTAATGTCAGGGAGGGCCTGTAAATGCTGCCCAGTGATGGGCAGAGAGCGAGCAGGAGGCAAAGAGGAGGGGCTAGGCAGAGGCTCCTTTAAGGTCACAGTAAAGTGCCTATGTGGGCATAGTCCCCTGGTTCTACCTGGGGACTACCAGGGATTTCTGCCGGTCTGAGCACCCTTGGTACCAGGGCTCAGTTTCCTAGTCACTTTGCAGTGTTTAGGTTCGGGCCACTAAAGGGGATGGTCACTGGGCTGCTAGAAGAGTACTAAAATGGGGTCTTTGAGGGGGTCCAGGGCCCATCCACTAAAGGCTAGAGAAGCCCCCATAAGGACTCCCAAAGGAAGTTCAGGTATCCGATGGGCTCAGAGAGATGGAAGCAGGGGTGTTGCCACCATAGTTGGGTGCTAGATCTCCCAGAGCACCAGAAGAAGCACCCAGATTGAGCAGCCCTAGAGACCCAGGGATCAACCTTCGCTCCTCAGTTGCCCAGTGCTGGATGCCCTTGGAAAGGAGATAAAGCTCACCCACCTTTTCACCTCCTTCTCCCCAGCTCCACTTCCAATTTCCCAGGCAAGGGGAGGTGGGCGCTCTGGGGCTCGCCTGCCCCTTGTGGTCTCTGACTCTGACCTGCCGAGGGAACAGCTCCCCCTTAGAAATGAGCGCCAGGGGCAGGGGTCCAGTTTATATGTCTTGCTGTTGTTTGATGTACACACATCCACTCTATTTACTACCAAATAAAAGAAATACATCTGTGTTGCCAACAGAAACAGTTCGAAGGCTGGCTCGGAGCTCTCCCAGGGCCTGAAGGCAGTCAGAGGTACTCAGCGCACTGTTGGAGACTCCTATAGTATTGGCACATAGGAGGATGAGGGTCCCTGGCCACCAGGTGGTGGTTTGGTTAGGCTACTTTGACCAGGTGGCCTGTGACAGAACTCCAGGATCGACCTGGCGCTCAGGAATTTTTCAGTGGGGAGAACTGAGGGGGGAGCATAAACACCCTGCTTCCTGCTCACCCATGCCATCTGTTCTTAGCTCACCCTAACCAGGGACCATCGAGAGGACCAGTCACCCAGGGTCACTTTGAACCAAGTTCATGACTGTCCGTATGCCTGAGCTATCAGAGTGGTGCTTAAATTTTTTTTTTTTTTTTTTTTTTTTTTTTTGTGCTTGGGTGTGTTAGAAATCTTGGGCTACTTGTATTGGCAGAGAAATATAAAGGAGAGGCGTCATGTGTGGTGTGTCAAGTGAGTGTATTCTGTGTCGTTTGCACTCATTTATCTATTGGTGGCCACTGTGGAATGTGGTGAGATCATTTTCATTGACCAGAGCATTGACTGGTATAAAGATCAAGCTCAGAAGTGTGAGTAGACCGAGAGAAAGCTAGGTTCCACAACCTGAAGGTGATAAAAGGCTAAAATGAGGGGTGTCCACTCAGCACCCTGGCACGGGGACCCTGGCTGCCCTGACCTCCCCTACAGATTATCCAGAGGAATTTCAGGAGGCCTCATAAACTCCCCCCCAAAATCTTCTTTAGTGATTAGTTCTTGAAGCTCCTGGGAGTCCTCGCAGAAGCAGCCGGAGATGGGCAGAGGATAAGAGAGAAACCAGCTCTGCAGTCCTGTACTGGGTTCCTTCTGACAGGAAGGTCTCAGAAAGACCCACTGTGCCCCCAGTCAGAAAAGCTTCAGTATTCCATAATGTCATAGCCTCCCTCCATGAACACTGAGAATACCAGCAGGACCCCACTGAGCTGGACGGTAATGTGAACACCACCCTCCTCCTCCAGGACTACACTGTGGCTCTGGGGGGTGAGAACTACCAGCCCAGGGCAGCAAAACTCCCATGCAGGAGGAAAAGCGAGGCCACAGGGATCGGACGAAGGATAAACTGTGCTTGTGGAAAACCAGTTATGTCTTGACTTTCAAAGGACTGGGTCAGTCAAGAACCGTTTTCTAGAATCCAAACAAATAAAGAAGTATTTTCTTGGCATTTGATAACATCATGCTCTGGCTGTAAAATCTGAGGACATGTTTGCTATTGCAACATTATTTTTAATGAGCTGTTACCGGCCTGTCCCGCAGTTCGTATTGCCAACAGTAAAAGGCATCACTCTGTTTGCAGGTAACACAAGGAACACCATATTTTGACCCCGATATTCTGTTTATTTTTCATTTACGACACATGCCCTCGTTTTTATTCCAAACCAGAGGAAAATAAAGGCAGATCTATCTTCACTGGGGTCTAGGCTAAAATTTTGCCACAAATACACGCGCTGGTTTATTTGGGGCCAGTTTTCCATCAACAGAAACCGATAGCCGAGTTTCAGCCACTGTGGAATCAATTGTGTCGATTGAGTTGAAGGAGCTTGGCAACACAGTAAGAAGAGAGATCGCAGACAGGCGCTCCCCAGTGGTTGTGTCCCTGCTTGTAGCCAGGCTGGCTGAAATCTTCTCTGCCTTGCTGCTCCTCAGCCCCCCCACTTCTGGCTCCCCAGCTCCAAAGGGACACAGCCAGGAATGTGATCAGGACACACACACACACACACACACACACACACACACACCACAGAACTTGAAGGCAGGCGGCCATGCTGAGTTGGCAAGGGGCACATGAATATCTACTTCCCTGGCAGACAGTTCTTCTAAGGGGTCTTGGAATGCCTTGCCTCCGGTGCTGAGGACCAAGAGTGCAGTGGCCCGAGGAAAAGCACAGACATCCAAGCATTGGCCAGGACAGGTGGGGCCAGACAGGCTACCCTGGAGGCAGCTTTGGGCACTGATGGACACAGAAAGCCTGGTCAGCACGGTTACAGTCAACTGCAATCATGCCTCCCTCCCTCAACCAGTGGCACATCCCCCACGCCTTCTGCACTGAATATCTGAAATTCTCCCAGCTCAGCTGAAACCTTCCAGTTCTAGAAGTTGTAGCCCCTTCTCCATCCCAAGGACTGCTAGATTTAATGATCTACCTCCAGACTCAGCTGAACTTCCAAGCTTTGTGCTCCCTTCTTCCCTCCAACACCCCTGGGGACAACTGCAGCCACCACTCTCATCCAGGCGTTCTAGGGATGCTTGGCCCAGAAGCTCTGGAAGGAACCCTGGCTTGGGGAAAGAAGACAAGCTTCAGCTTTTCTTTGCGAACCACCATCTGTCTTTAAGCTTCAGGCTGTCGTTTTGCTCAGTTTCGCAAACTAGATAAATCTAGGTCTTTATACCCTTCGCATCCCTCAATCTTCCTTGCTGACGAGGGCCTTTCTAGCAGTAGAAGATACAGAGGAAAGAGCGCCCTTGGTCCTGAACAAAGCCGCCTCTGTCTCCTCTGCCGGCTAGATTCTAGGGGCGTGAGTCCAGGTCAGGCTTAGAGAGCACAGAGGCAGTCAGAGACTGGGGCAAGAGGAGATTCCCTGGACACCTGCTCTGAGGGAGAAAGGAAACCATCCAAAGTTACACACTCTGACAACATGAAAGGCTTATTTTTTCTTTTTAATTAATTCGATTCCACAACAACATTAAGTGTAACAATATTTTGTGGAGTTTTTTTTGTTTTGTTTTGTTTTCTTAAAAAGGGAGGGAACTCTAGCAGAGGACAGGGAGGGAAGGGGAAACAGGCTACTCAGGAACGACGGAACAACAGGTGTAGCCAACAGGAAAACAGAGCAAGAGGCCCTGTGCAGTTGAGGGCGAAGTTTACAAGAAAACTGTACATTTATCAAATAAGTTAAGATTCTCCTACGTTGATTGTCCTTCACTTAAAGCGCTCCACTCTGCCTGGCTTACTCCTCGGAACATTACCACCCTAGCTTGCTCTTTCCTCCCCGCTCTCCCCTGATGAATCTTCCCTCTACATTAATGATTATGCTGGGGCATGGTGGTCTTGATCCCCACAGAGGAAGGGACAGGGCTCCTGGGAGATTTTGTACAATATTGCACAGGTCAAAGCACAATAGTTGCGGCAAAGTAAAAAATGGGAGAGGATAAAAATGGGAGAGGATAAAATGTATTTTTTTTCCTACAAAAAAAAAAAAAAAAAGGAAACCAATTTCTCAAGCAGGTAACACAGTAGTCATAGTGATGTTAAGAAACAATTTTCGGGCCAGTGACATACCACTAAATAAATGCTAGTGATAAATAAGAGCACTGGAACCCAGCCAGATGTGAGGCTGTTCCAATTTTTAAAGGTCTAATTGGGGGCTTTTGTCTTTTCCCTTTAAACGTTTGGTTAGAGAATTCTTAAGTTACGAACTCAGACGAATGACGTTAACTGCCGCAGATCGACCGGCCGAGTAGGGATCCCACCAGAGGTTACTTAGATTTTGAAAAACCGGGGTGTGTGTGTATGGTATAACTGATTGGGGGTGGGAAAAGAAGAACCACACCCAGATATCCAGAAATAAATATGAATTCAAACTATGCATTCTCTCTCCAGATTTTGAAGACAGTTCTATAGGAAATGAATAAACTAAAGGAAGTTGGGTTCCGTGCTTATTTTCCTTCTGTAAAAATACTCGCCCTCAAAAAAAAAAAAAAAAAAAAAAAAAAAAAAAAAAAAAAAAAAAAAAAGCCACAGCGCAACGGAAATTTAAGTGGAGGGCTGCACATTTATCAAAAAACTTGCAGTTGGAAGTTTGACCTGGGAATTTCGTCGCCCTCCCACCCCGTTTTCTCTCAATGGTAAGCAGAACCAAAAATAAGAGGAGAAGCGCCTCAAATTCATAGGAATGAATTGCACGAAAATGCATTGCAAATACTTACAAAATGCTATTGGGGGGTGGGAGGCAAGGCAGTGAGCCCAAGCCCGGTTCCCAAGGCCGCTGGCCATACCTCCGCGCCCTTGGCCCAGCCCAGTCTCCTCCGGGGTCCCGGAAAGGTAGCTCACTCCCTCTCCCCTCTCCGGTCTCACACCGGCCGTAGCAGCGGCACGGACGACACCACTGGGTGCGAGTAGTAGACTGGGTGAGGGAAGGTGAGCAGCGGCTGGCTGACCGGCACCGGAGCCCCCGCGGCCGCCGCTGCCCCCTCGGCGGCAGAGTTCTCGTGGTAAAGGATGGGCACACGCACGATGCGCTGCGCTGCGGCGTGGCTCAGGTTGGCAGCCTCCAGCTCGGCCGCCAGCTGTCGCTTCCACTTGTTGCGACGATTCTGGAACCAGATCTTGACCTGCGTCTCGGTGAGGTGAAGCGACGCGGCCAGGCCAGCACGCTCCGAGCTGCTCAGATAACGTTTCATGTCGAAGGTGGATTCGAGCTGGAAGACCTGGCTGCGGGAAAAGACGGTGCGCGTCTTCTTCTTGCGGCACGCGGGCTTCTTCTCGGGACTCTCGGCTCCCGCCTTCCAGTCCTCGGAGCCCGGAGTCGCCGAAGTCGCCCCTACAGTCGTCCCTGCCGTGCCAGACACGGCCTCGCCTTCTTTTTTGGCTTCCTCTGAGTCGCTCTCTTCCAGAATGATCTCGTCCGGGCTCTTGGAGTCCAGCTCCTTGTGGTCGGGGTCAGCCTTGAGCAGAGGCTCTGGGGAGTCACGGTCGGTGCCGGACGCAGGGGAGGAGTCTCGCAGGAGGGCCTTCTCGGAGGCTGCGGAGACAGACAAACAGACGCACACTCAAGCACAGCCACACAATCTTGAGAGAGGAGGGAGTCTGGGGGCAGCAGGCGCAATCCACAATTGGCCTTCGGGCCTCAGCTTTCCCGAGGTCTTCCTCTGTCCCCGCTGGGCTGCCCTGGGGGCGCCAAGACCTAGGACTCCCCTGCCTCCCAAAGCACCAGCGAGCCGATGATGGCAGCAAGGCCGCTCCTTTTATCCCACGTCTCCCGTGCCAGGGGCCAACGGAAAAATTATCCATAGTTAGGGTCCGTCCTTGCCTTCCAGGCCTAGTCCCCTACCCAGGCCATCCCAAGCCACCCATTCCTGCTGGAGGCCACTTTTCCCGGGAAGCGCAGCGCCAGGGCCTCCAACTCTCCCTCTTTTCTCAGCAAGTGGGATTGGAATCCCGGGCCTCATAACCAAGCGCACACGAAAGATG
Organism: Peromyscus leucopus; assembly: GCF_004664715.2. Classification (NCBI taxonomy): domain Eukaryota; kingdom Metazoa; phylum Chordata; class Mammalia; order Rodentia; family Cricetidae; genus Peromyscus; species Peromyscus leucopus. The sequence goes on from NC_051063.1 coordinate 73,055,441, forward strand.
AGGGCTAGAGGCTGGGGGAAGTTGACCATAACTCGGGTTTGCAGGTGTCAGGGCATCCCAAAACAGTAGTGACCAGCCCGGGGCGGGGATAGGACTAGCCGGTAGGGAAGGAGGAGAGAGAGCGAAAGTTCAAAGAGAGGTCGGTACCTTCTGGTCGCGGGAGGTGGCCGCCGGCGGGGGTCAGGGTGTAGGGGTACCACCAGGCCGGGGAGCGCTCCAGGTAGTGCGCGGGCAAGGCAAACCTCTGCGCTGGGATCTCAAAGCGGGGGAAAGCCAGGTCGCCCACCTGCGAAAGCGCAAAGCCCGCGGCACCCTCCAGGGCACCCTTGGCTGCGGCGGCGGCAGCGGCGGCCGCGGCGGCGGCGGCCGAGGCTGGCGCGAAGAGCGTTCGTGGGGGCGGCTGAGGTTTCGGGGGCGGCCGGTGGTGGTCTCCGTTGAGCAGGTTCCTGATGGAGAACGGGGATTCCTTGGGCGCGGGAGGCTGGGGTGGCGGCTGCGGGGGTGGCGCGCTGGCAGTGCCCGAGGCGTCCGGCCCGGGCTCCGGCATGGTCCCCAGTCCTCCGGGTCCCACGGAGGGAGGGAGCGGGACAGGCGGGCGGCGGGGCGAGCAGGCTAGGGGCCGGAAATCAGACCATAAACGGAACTCAACTATGGGGCTCAAAGTCGGGGGCCGCCCCGGGCGCGAATCGAGCTGCGGGAGGGCGGGGTGGGGACCGGGCCGGGGCGGGATCGCATGGGGGAGGGGTCCAGAGGGGCGGGGAGCGGACCTGCCTCTGCGCCGAGGGAGCTAGGGGGCCGGGTAGAAGCTGCGGCTCCCCGGGAGGAGGCTGCGAGAGCGGTCCCGGGCTTGGGATGCGTCAATCCGGCGCCGGATGCTAATGATGAAATCAAAATGTCATCCAAGTTAAATGCGGGGAGTATACGGCGATTGGGCGCGTACAATGGCAAATGGGATTAGGCCGGCCAAGGCGCAGCCGAGCCCGGGCCCCGCAGCCGCCTCTGCCACCGCCCCCCTCCTCGCCTTCCCTCGGATTTTGGCGCTTTGGCTTCGGGCTATGAGAGCCCGCCTGTTATTGGCTTTATATAGTCCAATTAGGCAGCAAATGAGGACAAACCTATTAGCACAAAAGGATATTGGCTCTCGCTAAAGAGGCACTCGGAGAGCTCCCACCAAAGCGGGAGGCGCACGGGGGACCCCGAGAAGGAGACGCCCCCGGCCGGCCGGAGCACAGCGACCTACGGGAGTCTGGAGCCAGCACCTCCCTCTACCCCCTGCGGCTCAGCTCCCGCAGCCGTCCCGCGGAAGGGGGAGGGGCAAGCCTGCCTGGCCCGAGTCACCTCGGGGTTACACGCGCTCGGCTAGCAGCCGCTGCTCTCCCACCCCTCCCGGCAAGGCAGGGGCCAGCTGTCCCCATGCGACTGGAAAGCCTTGGTGGTGCGGGCCCAGGAAGTAGGGCGCCACTTGGGCCCGGGACAAACTCAGTTCTCTCTTTCCCCAAAACCTGCTAAGCAGGGCGAGGGCAAGAAGAGGGAATTAGGGTTCCCCACCCACCGTCTAGCGGAAAGGAAGAGAGTTCTTGTGTCTGCGGGCTCTGGAATCCGCGTAGCCTTGACCTTTGGCCCTGAGAACCCAGGAGTCAATCTGAATCGCCCGGGAGTAGGAGTGAACAAGCAACTCGGCTCTCTCTTGAGAGCGCAGGACCCTCCTACGCCCGCGCTTCCCCCTTGTGAGACTGTCGGGGTAGCGATTTCCCGCACCGACGGCTGCACTCCGAAGGACACCACTCTCTTCTGTATGACCCTGTCCACGGCTCAAGGACGGACTCCAAACCTGCCGTCCGAAGACAGCACTTCCCCAAGAAGTTTCCGGGTGGCGTTTAGGAGCTTTAATACAGGCTCCGAGAATCAAAGGCGCAGCGGAGTACCTTTCTCGGTTGTGACTGTGGCAGCGACACCTGCAGCGTGTCCCAAGGGCCTCCAAATCCCTGGAGAACCAAGGCGGGCCTCTGAGGAATAGCTGGACTCCATCCGCCTTAACAGCTCCCTGAGTCGAGCAGGAAAGGAAGCCCGAGAGACAAGCAGTTCAATTACAGATTTCAGCGACAAATAAAATAGAGCTGTTGGTGGGGTCCCTTCCCCGGGGATAGTTCCTTGGCCCGAGAGAGATGACAATCTGTCCTCAGCCCTGGTGAAGCTCCCTTTACACCTGAGCTTTTTCCGCCCCACCCCTTTCTTTTTCTTTTGCTTGAGCCTTGTTTAATTCAAGCTTGCCTTGCCAAGTGCAGACCTGACCGCTTTGGGTCCCCAAATGGGAAGTAGGTTTATTTTATTTTTCAGTCCCAGGGCTCCTGAGCCTCCTCCACCAAATCTTGACGGTCGTATTTAAAGTTTTGACATTCACCCCACAGTAACGACCCCTACATTTGCCTTGTAAGTAGCGCTTCCATAAATGGTTACTATTATTCCTCTGAGTTTGTACAAGGCTTCACTGGAATGCACAAGGGTACATCGTCTAAAATCCGAGTCGGAGCCAATCACAACTCGGAGGCTCAAACGGGGTGGGTAATGCGCTCGGATTTTATAGAGAAAAGGTGTCCAGAGAGGAGACCATACCTAAGGCACCCAACCAGTGTTGGACAGCTAGAGGTCATTTTCCTTCTCCCAAAGGCGGAAAATGTTCTCCGCAACGTGAGCTCGGTGCGCACAGCAAACCCGGTGGCCCAGCAGGCTGCGGAGGGTGTGTGCAGGTCTGATGGGGAGCTGCCGCAGATGTGTGCCCACTCGCGAAAGTTCGGACGCCAGAGGGCTACTTTAAACTAGGAAAAGAGGAAGCACTTCCCAATTCTTCGAAAGGCGGTTGGTCGTTGTGAGTCAGTGTCTATCCTACTCTCTGCCTACCGTGCGAGACTGTGTGTTCAACCAATGTGTCTCGAAAAACAAAAACCACAACAAATAGACCCTCAACAGCCCGCAGGCATGGAAGACGTTCTGTTCCAGGAAGTGGGCTTCTGACAGATGACAACTCTGGACCTAGATGCACCGACCCAAGAAGAGTAGGAGGCAGCCTTCTCGGGTCTCCCGGCCCTATCAAGCATATGTGTCCCTTTCCTAAAGGGCGCTAGAGTGTGTGCGAATGTGTGTGTTCACGAGAGGCAGGGTTCGGTTATTCGGCGTCAGCATCCTCAGCTTGACTTCAGCAACAGAAAGCATAGAATTGCTCTTTCCTTTCCGGTTCGAGAAAGCTCGTGTCTTGGGCTTGGGTGCCTGGACAGCAATTCACTCGCTCTCTGGAGAGGCTGGGTCCCTCCACTTGCCCGCACCATGACGCCATGCAAAGTCAGGCAAACACCGCCCTCTATGGGCTATCCTCGAGCCTACAGAAAAGGCTGAAGAAAACAGAACCGACGCTAAGTATTTAAAAGCATAGGCTTTACTATCCCCATCACCCTTGGAAAACAAGCATTTTTTTTTTTTTTAATCTGCGTTATGGGAGAAACCAAGGGCGAAATCACCTGCAGGTCTCTGCAGATCTGTATCTAGCCACCTCTAGAAGAGGTCTCTCCTGCCTCTCATTCTCCTCTTGGCTTTCCATCTTCTAAGGCCTGTTTTAGGTTTCCCTTACAGCCTTTTCTCTGCATGTGGTCTTGACTGCTGTCGACTGAGCTTCAGGATGCATACTGCATAAGGCAAGGGACTGCCTTATCTATCTTTTGAGAACACAGTGTACAGTTGGCCAGCGAGTGGGCATCTCAGTAAAGGCTTGTGTTAATGCTTAAATGTCTGAATTAGGTGAGAAGATAGGCAAGCACGTGGATGAACAGACGAGTGGGTGGGTGGGTGGATGGGTGGGTTCACAATTCCCACTGCAGAGGATTGACTGCTTGGTAAGGGTACTTCAGATACCCTGGCAAAATCCCCAAAACAGTCCTCCCAAAACAGTTTTTGAAGTGCTTAATGAAAATCTGGGGAAGTAACTGTGCAGCCTCCCTAATGCTGAGACTACACGCATGAGCAACCACACTCAGATATGCTGAGGCTCTTTGACGACACATTTAATAAACCCTACAGGATTTCCCAGGAACAGAACTGCTGAAGAGTGCCTTACAGAAGGTTTATGGCACATGGGCTGTGTAGAATCAGATCTCCACACCACTCCCTACTATGACAAGTGGCCAAGAGGGCGAATGTGGCCTGGAGAATGCTAATGACCAACGCCAAACTTTTACACAAAGAATGAGGCTTGGCAAAGGGATGCTTAGAATTGCCCTCACACCCACCCTGCACAAAACTCACATATGCATTTGCGCACCGCACAGTCAAGGTGGCAAGCAGATTGTTCTCCAAGGGAGGGGAGCATTGGCATGTTCTCTGGGCCCTCCCCTAAGGCAGAGGGCTTCCTTCTGCCGCCGGAGTGGATGAGCTCTTCTTAGATGGAGTGTACAGATTTACAGAAAGGGTGGGAACCAGCTGAGCTTTTAGCCAAAGCTGCAAGACCGATACTGGAGGACCTCACACTAACAGCTGCAGCTTGCCCTGTTCCTGATGGTTACATTTTTACCACCTAACTCTCCTGAATTCTGTGGGTTTTTTTTGTTTTTTTGTTTTTTGTTTTTTTGTTTTTGTTTTTGAAGGCAGAATGGATCAAAGCCTGGAGCTGTGATCCCCCATAGAAACTCTGACCTGTCTCCAGGAAAGCCCCGCCCACTTTTTTCCATGCTCCGTGGAATACTACCAAAGGCTCCTGCTTTGGCTAATGGATGTGACCTTGAGGAATTATATAATCCTTAGGGATGAACTGTAGTCATGTTGTCCTTGATGACAAATATGTCTTGAGTCACATAAGGGAACATATTATACAATTCCTAATAAGGGAAATTATTATGCAAAGCTAGTCTTAGACATCAGTCATTGGTTGGGTCCTCGATGCATACTGGCCACTCTCCCAGGGTGGGGCAGGCAGTACTATCATTCCTCCTTGAAAGATGAAGAAACGGAAGCACAGGATTGTATGACAAAAGGCAACAGATCTCACACGGAAACACAGTCTCATAGCATTGCTACAAAGTCACTTGGGGTAGATCATGAGTGCTGGCTATGGTTATGGCTAATTCTCCTCACTCTCCTCTTGAAAAAGATTTATTGATTTGTTTGTTTACTCGTCTGTTGTTTATTTTGAGACAGGGGCTCACTGTGCAGTTCTGGTTAACCTGAAACTCATCGGGATCTGCTTGCCTCTGCCTCCCAAGTGCTGGGATTAAAGATGCCCACACAGACTATACTGTTCCCGCCAGTTTCTCTGAGAAAACTAAGATTCCTAACTCTGGTAGGTCTCCGCCATTCTCCCACTCCTCCTTCCAACTCTGGCATCTTCAAGTCTTTCTTTCTAAATAGGAATCTTCCACACACCGTTACACACAGGTTGCTTTCTGTCTTCAGAGTTCTTTTCTTTCTCTCTTTTTTTAGATTTATGTATTTTATTTTTATGTGTATGAGTGTTTTGCCTAAATGGCTGTCTGTCTACTATACGCGTTGCTTGTGCTCACAGAGGCCAGATGCAGGCCTTAGCTCCCCCTGGAGCTGGAGTTACAAATGGCTATCAGCTGCCATGCGTGTGCACGGAATTGAACACAGGTCCTCTGAAAGAACAGCCAGTGCTCTTAATTGCTGAGCCATCTCTTCAGCCTCTCTTTAGGGTTCTTATGGTGGGGGGAAGAACTTCAAATGTTTGTGGTTTTTCTCCATGGAACTTGTCTGTCTTGGGACTAATGAGATGGTGTGCCAGGTAAAGAAATTTTCCACCAGGTCTAGTGACCTGAGTTCAATCCCTGCGACCTAAGTGGCAGAAGGAGAGGACAGACTCCTTCAAGCTGTCCTCAGACCTCTACACACACCGTAGCCTGTGTACACATCCCCCTACTAAACAAATACAATAAAAACGAAAGTGTATGGTATTTGGGGGGCTATGGCTGATAGCCGATGTGCCAGTCCCCAATTCTGAAAAAACACGAGGACACACCAACATGAGTCCAGCTGGAGCAAAGCAGGACATCTTTAGAAGAGTCCTTTCCGAAAGCGTTTGTGCAAGGTCCCCAGAGTCTTGGGACTCATCCGTTCCCAAGGCTCACCCTTTGAGAATGATGTGCTTACTCCAAAGTCCCACAGGGTTCCATTGGAGATATTGTTCTTCAGTTACTTTTCTATTGCTGAGACAGGCTGGGATTTCCAAACAAATGCTGCAAAGTACCAAGAACCCTCTCACAATGTATGGACTAAATATTTCTTGGTCAGCTGATGTATGCTCAGCAATCTTCTGGACACTTGGAATGCCTCGTTGAACTTGCAATCCCTACCCTTAGGGACAGTGCACTAGAGCTGGTCTCAGGCAAATAGGTGATAAGGGCTATGCAAAATCCTAAAAGGACCTGAGAATACTGGGGTGGAAGGATGAGGGTGTATTAATTAGGCAGGCAAGAGAAGCTGCACCAAGAAATTGAGGTTTGAGCTAGAGCAGTGGTTCTCAACCTTCCTAATGCTGCGACCCTTTAATACAGCTCCTCATGTTGTGGTTGCACCCCAACCATAAAATTTTCATTGCTACTTCACAAGTGTAATTTTTGCTGCTGTGATGAATCATAACATAAATAAATGATATGTAGAATATCTGATATGTGACCCCGTGAAAGGGTCGTTTGACCCCCAAAGGAGTCATGACTGACCCACAGGTTGAAGACCACTGATCTAGAGAGATGTCTCAGTGCTCGATAGCACTTGCTATTTAAGTATGTTGGCCTGAGTTTGAATCCAAAGCACCCATGTTAAAAAAAAAAAAAAGGCCAGGTGTGGCCAGATGCACACTTACAATCCTTGCACTGAGGGTGGAGGATCACTGTGGCTTGTAGGTCAGCCAGTCTAGCTGAATATTGGAAAGCTCCAGATTCGGTGAGAGACCCTGTCTTAAGGGGACTAAAGCAAGGAGCAAGAGAACAGGACACCTGCCATCCTCCCCTGGCTTCCACTTCTATGTGCATGGACATGAGCGTATGTGTGTGTGTGTGTGTGTGTGTGTGTGTGTGTGTGTGTGTGTGTGCACCATACCCAAAGTGCAGGTTAAGCACTTATATTTTGAGGTATATTTGATGGGGGAGCAGGATAAGTGTTGCAAACAGAAGGAAGTGCTTGATTCAAAGGCCTAAGACGGGAGCTGCAAGGATGCGGTGTTGCCAGCCAGTAAGAGAGGTAAAAGGGGTTCACTGTTTGGGACTCTAGAGGCCTTGGTAGGAGGCTTGAATAGAAATCTGATTGTGTTCTCTAAAATAATGACACAAGTTGGGGGTGTTGGTAGAGTGGTTATCTAGTATTCATGAAGCCCTGGCTTTGATCCCCAATATTGCATAAAATAGGTGTGCTGGTACCTGCCTATAATCCCAGCACTAGTAAGGAATGAAAGAACCGGGCAGCAAGATGGCTCAGCAGATAAAAGAGCTTGCCAGGCAACTCCGAAGACGTGAAGTTCAATCCCCAGAACTCAGTGGAAGAGAGAAAACCAATCCACAAAGACTGTTGTCCAACCTTGACTGTGCACAGTGGCATACACATACACACTCACACAACACACACACACACACTGAAAAATAAAATAATGACATGGAGAACAGCTCTCCAAAGACAAAGTTTGTTCAGGAATAGTCTGGAGTTGCTATCTGTGATATATCAGATTCATGTAATGGCACTGGAATAAACCCAAATGAATTATTCCTTGTCTATCTGAAGCAGAATCTTAGTCTGTAGCCCAAAGTGCACTTAATTTTGTTTATTTTCTATTATTTTAATTGTGTGTGTGTGTGTGTGTGTGTGTGTGTGTGTGTGTGTGTGTGTGTTTGGATGCCATGTGCGCAGGTGTCCACAAAGTCTAGAAGAGGGTGTCAGATCCCCTGGAACTGGACTTACAGATAGTTGTGAGCTGCCAGAGATGGGTACCAGGAACTGAACTTGGGTCCTTGGGAAGAGCACCAAGTACCCTAAGTGTTGAGCTCTCTAGCTCTCTCGACTGGAGCTCCTTCCTCTTCCCTCAGACTCCTACTTGTTACAGGAGTTACAGGCTACCACTATACTCATCTGGAAGCTTTTAAAGAATTGCACACACAAAAAAAATGTCCAAGCAAACCATTTTGTTAGAAAGACCAGTGTTCGGGCCTGGAGAGATGGCTCAGCAGTTAAGAGCACTGGCTGTTCTTCCAGAGGTCCTAAGTTCAATTCCCAGCAACCACATGGTGGCTCACAACCATCTGTAATGAGATCTGGTGCCCTCTTCTGGCCTGCAGGCAAACATACAGCCAGAACACTGTATACATAGTAAATAAATAAATATTAAAAGAGAGAGAGAGAGAGAGAGAGAGAGAGAGAGAGAGAGAGAGAGAGAGAGAGAGAGAGAGAGGCCAGTGTTCATGGAGGCTCCTTGGCAGCAACTGGCACCAGCCCCTTGGTGGAGTCTGACTGTCTTAGCCACTGCTCTGTTGCTGTGAGAAGACACCAGGATCAAGGCAACTTTTAGAAGAAGAAGAAAACATTGAATTGATGCTTGCTTACAGTTTCAGGGGGTTAGTCCATAGCCATCATGGTGAGGAGCATGGTGGCACACAGGCATGGAGCAGTAGTTGAGCACTTGCACCTGATCTGAAAGTTGCAAGCAGAGAGGGAGCCACTGGGCCTGGCTTGGGCTTTTGAAACCTCAAAGGCCACCTCAGTGACACACCTCCTCCAACAAGGCCACACCTCTTAATTCTTCCTAAATAGTCCACCAACTGGGAACCAAACATTCAAATGTATCAGTCCATGGAGGCCATGCTCATTCAAAGCACCACACAGACACTGGGCAGGTATTCCTGTGCAGATGGTTTTTTGTAAAATTGCATTTTTGAGAAGTTCCTTGACTAGTGACCATCACAAGGTGTGTGTGCAGGAACTTTTAGTGGCAAGTCCTGATATAGGCCTATGTGCATGGCAACTCCTTCTCCATGGCTCCGTGGTCTTTTATTTTTATTTTTTTATTTTTTATTTTTTTTTTTGTGATTCAACATAAATGACTCCATGTTGACACCAATAACTTCTGCATAACCAACATTTTAGTGTAATTTCTTGTGCAGTGGTATTCATACATCATGAGGATACACAGATTGAGAAGCTTTGACAGATGCATACACCTGAGTGCACACCTCTGAAAATCACCTCTGGCTGTTTGCAGGCAATTCCTGCAAGCGTGCTGTCCCAAGAAACCACTGGGTTGAGACTGTCGTTAGAGGCCAGTTTTTCTAGCTTTAGAAACATAAACATAAACAACGTGCCCACTTTCCCCTCATTCTGAGTCTCTCTTCTTGGACTCAGAATGTATGTGTAATTCAACCCTGCTGCTCTGGGTGGCATTCCTTTGGCAGGGTTTCTTGTAAGGAAGCAACACGGGACTTTTAAAAATCAATTTTGGATTCATTAGGTTTCAGTGGGATTCTGAGTCAAATAAAAAAAAAATCCCACATGCTGTGAATGGATAAAGAAAATGTGGTAAGCTGGGCTTGGTGGCACACACCTCTAATCTTTGGACTCTGGAGGCAGAGGCAGGAGGATCTCTGGGAGTTCGAGTTTGAGGCCAGCCTGGTCTACATAGCAATTTCCAGATCACCTGGAGCTACATAGCAAGAACCCACACCCCTAAATAAAAGGAAATAAAATGTGATATTTCCATTCATTGCCATATTACTCAGCAATAGAAAGAGTGAAGCACTGAGCTAGGGATGTAGCATAGTCTGTAAAATGTTTGCTGTGCAAACATGCGGACCTGGGTTCAATCCTCAGAACCCGTGTAAAAAGCCAGGCATGGTGATATACTGGGGAAGTGGAGACAGGAGGATCCTCCGTGCTCCCTGGCCAGCCAGCATAGTCATATCGGTTAGTCCCACTTCCCAGTGCGACACTCTGTCTAAAAAAAAGAAGATAGATCAAAGAAAACCACCTGTGGTTGATCCCTAGCCTCCACATGCATGCACACACATGTGAGCCCCGACATGTGTACACACACACACACACACACACACACACACACACACACACTACACACCACAGCACAAATGAACCTATGTGATTGCCTAGCTCAGACAGCCCCGTGCCTCACCACTACATTATTCTTTCTGCTGATGGCTAGACATGAAGAAGAGATGCAGGGACAGTCAGCTCAGCCTTTTACATAATAGAAGGAAGTCCTGCCTCTTCACCTCGATGGGGTCATGTCAGCCACACCAGAGCAGGACCTCTGCCCCATTGGATGTCTCCCTTCTAGCTGCCATGGTCTTTGGCTGTGCACTGTTTACCTCAGCAACTGAGGGATAACTGGTTCCTCCTGACCATCCATTCTCTCCTGCCAGATGGATGTGGCACAATCAGAACAATTGATGATGATGTGGGATAAATCAGGACAGCTACTGAGGACTGCCAGTCAAGGGGCAGGTGCAGCCTCTTCCACATCATATGTGGATGGTTGGGCAGCTAGGACATCTCTTCATTCATCCACTCCGGGTTATGTGTGTCAGTGGTGGCTCCTATGTGTCTAAGGGCCAGGAACTGAATGAGTTGTAGCTCCTGTCTTTGGGATGTTCACAGCCCAGGGAAGTAAAACAAGGAAGGGGGCCTAAGCTGACAGTGGCAATGTAGCGGGCATATGTGGGTACCCAGTGATCAGCATCCTGGAAGAAGGAACAACCAATGTACTCTGGAGGCAGAGTGCAGGCAGGAGAAGCTTCCTAGAGGAAGTCATCAGCTGGGACAGGGCACTGATAGATGTGTTAGTTAGTAAGGAAGTACGAAGGACAGAGGGAGGGGACACAGCCAGCACACGGACATGCAGGTTGTGGTGGGGAGGGTGGACAGAGGGCAGGAGATGAAACACAGATCTGGCCAAAGCGACTGCATCCCTTAACTTCCTACAGATTAAAAGCAAGAGGCTCCTGCCGAACCCAGAGGTAGTAGAACTATAAGGTCAGGATTCTGTGATTTTTGCTAGTTGTGGCAGGTCACATTGGGCTGAGGTCTCCACACTAGGCTCAGTTCCTCTGAGATGGCAGGAAGGGAAACCTATCTATTATTATTATTATTATTATTATTATTATTATTGTTGTTGTTGTTGTTGTATGTGTGTGAGTGTCATGTCTGCATGAATGTCTGTGTTCTTGGTACTCAAGAACGTCAGAAGGGGGCACTGGATTCCCCGGAATTGGTATTATAGTCAGTTGTGAGCTGCCATGCGTGTGCTAGGAATCAAACCCAGATCTTCTGCAAGAGCAATAAGTACTCTTAACCATGGAGCCATCTCCCCAGCACCTCAGCCTCTCATTGTAGGCTCTACTGGCCTCAATGGAGACCAGGAATTTGACTGTGGAGTGGGAAGCAGGGTAGTAGAAGTAGATTAGACTCAGACATGCTTTGCTTTAGAACCCAACACTATCACTCAGAGGCTTGTAGATTTGGGCACGTTTCTCACTTCCCATGAGTCTCAAACCCCTCCCTCCCCTGGGTGACAGTGACGGTACAGGTCACCTCTCAGCATAGTCTGAGGCTGGAAAGAGTCTGTGTGAGGAGAGCTCCCATGGCAGCTGTGTCTAGTTGCTCAGTAAAAGGCAGCTGGTCAAAGGCCAAGGGTGTCTTTGTCACTTGGGGATGCTGTAACAAAAAGTACTATAGACCGAGCTGCTTACATAGTGACATTTACTTCCCACAGTCCTGGAGGCTCAAAGTCTGAGATTAGATGTCAGCATCATTTATGTCTGATGAGGGGTCATATCCTGTTTAACAGTGGCCATCTTCTTACAGTGGATCAGAGAACCCTTTGGGATCTCTCCAATAAGGTCACTAATCTCATTCATGAGAATGCAATTCTCTTGACCTAATTTTCTGCCAGGGGCCTCACCTCCTGGTCCATCGCCTCAGGGCAAGGGCATTAGAACTTCCATAGACAGAGGCTGGAGCAATGGCTTAGTGGTTAAGAGCATTGGCTACTCATTCAGAGGACCCTGGTCCAATCACCAGCACCCATATATCAGGTCCCGAGTGTCTGTAACTCCAGTCCTAGGGGACCCGATGCCCTCTCCTGGACCCCCGAGGGCAATGAATGCAGATAGGTGGTGCAGGCAAAACACCCATCACACAAAATAAATAATAATAATAATAATAATAATAATAATAATACCTGAATTTTCATACACGAATTTGGGATGGGGACACAAACATCTTGGCCATTGTGCCAACTGTGTGGCCATGGACAGGGTGCTTAGTTCCTCTGCTCCTCAATATCCTTGCTTCTAAAATCAGTATCAGCCTCTGCCTTCTGGTGGTGGTGAGAAGGTCACAAGACGGTATGTGGAGAGCGCGAATATAGAAGTTCCTGGTCCGCCCTTCTTAAATGCTCTGTAAAGGATGGCTCCCGGGCACAGAGGAGGGAAGACTGGAGCCCACAGCACTGAGCTGGGCAGCAGCTGTCCTGAGATAGGTTCCCAAAGCAGATGCTAGGCCGATAAGGACAATTTAGTAAGGGATGATCCCAGGCAGACTGGAAGGTATGATGAAGGGAGATGGGGAGAGGGAGGAAGGCAAGCAGGGCAGTCCCTGGCCACAGTTCTGCCGAAGACAACTGTGTTCTGACCACGAAGGGCAGTTGCTATGGCTGATCTAGAGTTGCTCCTCTCTGAGGCAAAGGTGTTTGGTCTTCTGTAGTTCTGCTCCTCTGGGATAGTTGATCAGTGTGGACTCCAAAGCACCTCCGGGTCATTGCTCATTTGGGTAGAATGGCTCTGTAATCCCTCTAGAGAAGCAGCCCAGCTGTTGCCATGGGAAGCAGAACACGATGAGACTCAGTGCTGGGATGAGCTGGCTGTGAGAGGGATTCCAGGGATTGTGTCGGGGTGCTAACATGATCCCGCTGATGTGGGAACAGGACCCATTCCACCACTTCTGGATGAAGTTCGCTACCACATCCAGCTCCTTCATCCCTTTAAATGGCCTAATCGGGCGAGATAGGCAGGCCCCAAACTGGCACGGTCCTCGTGCCTCTGCTCTTGTGGTGCCAACAGATGTGACTTTCCCTTTTGGTGGCAATATTGAAGCAAGGGAGAACTCTCTCACCCAGAACAAAAGGCAGCCCCCTCCTCAGTCTGCTCCTTGTCTTTGGAAATTTGTGGCAACTGTTTCCACTTACGCATATGACAATTAAATCGTTGAGGGTTCCAACGCCGAATTAATTACCCAGTAGAAAAGGGATCAATTGTGTAAATATATCATTTATGTAATGAGTTCTGGCTGTGATTTAGATGTCCAGATTGGTTTTTCCTCCAGCTTCTGTCCTGAAAACAAGTCTAGCCTTTGAGCCAGGGCCAAACAAACAGCCTCTATTAGGTCTGAGTCCAGGGCATTAAGTGGCCCAAATAGACAGGGTGGGGGGGAGGGGGCAGGTGATACAGGGGGTTGAGATTGTGGGAAAATTGGAGCAATTTGCCAGAATGAGCCAAGTTCCTCCTATTATTCTCCCTGTCTCTGCAGAAAATTACTCTTCAGAAACAGGGAGTGGAAGTTAAACATCCCCTTCAATGACACTTCAGGATCAGCCCATTCTACACACACACCCCACCAGACACCCGAGTCCAGTCATGACGGCCCTTCCTGAGAAAGAAAAAAAAAAGAAAGAAAAAAGAAAAAGAGCCTCTACTGGGTTCTAGGAGGCGGCAGAGGCTCCAAACATTTAACATTCCTGGGATAGCTGGAGCTGTTCATCAAGCATGTGGCCTGCGTGCCGAGCGCAGGGAGCTGGATATAGGCTTGCTTGCTTGCTTGTGGCAGCAGCCACAGTGTTGGGTGCTCCTCTGGGTGAAGCGTTTTAATTCCCCAGCACTCCTCATGGAGTTTGCATTTGCAGGTTACCTACCATGTAGCCCCTTTCCTAGACTCCCCAGGGCAAGAGAACCCTTCCTTCCCACTTCCTCGCAGTTCATCTCTCATGGTGCGAACACGTGACAAGCCTCTCTACAGTCCTGAAGCACATAGGAGACTCCGAGTCACTTTTTTTTTTGATACATACATACATATATATATATATATACATACATACACACACACACACACACACACACACACACACACACATATGCATTGGTGTTTGACCTGTGTGTCTTTGTGAAGGGGTTGAATCCACTAGAATGTGAGTTACAGACAGTTGTGTACTGCCATGGGGTTACTGGGAATTGAACCCGGGTCCTCTGGAAGAGCAGCCAATACTCTTAACCACTGAGTCATCTCTCCAACCCCCGCGTCCGTGCCCCCCCCCAGTCACTTTTGAGGAATGCATTAGATCACTGGGCATGGGGGGGGGCTAGGAGTGGAGAGGGGGAAGGTGTCCTCAACCTTTGCATGCTCTGCACCCTGTGGCAGACTTCCAGAAGCATCTCTTCTCTGAGCTACTGCCTGACCCCCCCCACCCCAATCCATAGTCTTCCTCTGGGCCTGTCTTCTTCCTCCCCATCCTCTCCATAGGGAATGGAGCCCCCATTCCTAGCTTGCAATGGAAAGAGAGCTGATCCACTCTGGTTCATCTAGAAACTTGGCGGGATGAGGTTAGGATCGTCATGCAAGGCTTTTGCCTCAAGGCTCCTGATCTTAATTTTGTTGTTGCTTTTTGTTGTTTTGTTTTGTTTGTTTTTCGAGACAGGGTTTCTATGTGTAGCCCTGGCTATCCTAGAACTCGCTTTGTAGACCAGGCTGGCCTCAAACTCAGAGATCCTCCTGCCTCTGCCTCTCGGGTGCTGGGATTAAAGGCATGTGCTGCTACCACCTGGCTCCTGATCTTAATTTCAACACCACTAATTTATGATTACACTATCTGCCAGCTCAGCTCCTTTGCATGGAGTGTTTCCAAGACACCTGGCCCAGGGGAAAGGTACATAGTCTGTTTTAGAGGTCGAAAGTGGGAACAAAAATGGTCCAGGAAGCCTTGGCCCTAGGGAAAATGAGATCAGAGGGGGTAATTATACACCAAATGCCACATATTTGTCAGGAATTCATTGCTTAATTGATGTTTTATTGCTCCTACTGACACATGTGATTGAAATGAAATTGCATCTACAAGGGAGGAAGTAGAATTGATTTCTGCTTGTGTCTTAATGGGGGGAATAAAGTGTCAATTAAACAACGAAGATGGCATGTATCTGATGTACGGCCTGAAGACGTAACACTGTTCACTAAAATGTTATTTTACAGTTTACAGTAATGAGCACCTGGCAGTAAAGGAGAGTGGCCTGGTCCATGCGTGGTTCACACTTTCCATGACTGAAAATACACACACGAAAATATGTCATTATTAGATAACGCAAGGAGAGTTTGCCTGTGATCACACAGCATAAGAATTCAGCTAGTAAGCGTCTGTCAAGATACCCAGGGGAGGGATAGATAGGGAATAGAGGAATGGGACGTAGTAGGGTGGGGGAAAAGCTCATGTTTTCCTTGAGCCTTAAAATCAGATGGAAAAGAAACTCAGGGAGGCCCAAGTCATGAGGCCCTGTTGACTGAACCAGGCTGTTTGCTGGCCTTGGCCTTTTGGCCAATGGTCTTTTTTCTATGCAAACAAAGAAACTGAGGCTCAGAGGCCTCCCTTAAGACCACACAGCAAATATAGATAGTCAAGATTTGAACCAAGGTCAGCCTGACTATGAGGGGCCTCTCTGGAGGAAACCAGAAAATATTTATTGAGTCAAACCTGGGAAAGCTGAGGTAGTGCTACACAGAAAGGCTTCCCACATGCAGTCAGAGGGGAGATGGGCCTGTAGCACACAGCAGCAAAGGCCAAAGACCCAGTGGAGAGTCAGGAAATGAAAACCAGAGAGAAGTACACAGAAAGAGGCCAGTGGACGGCTTTAACTCAGAAGTTCATTTATAAAGGAACTTGTAGCCAGCTTGTGAAAAAAAAAATAGATACTGTGTTTCTGGTGTACTTTACCTGATACTTTACCTGGGAGCGTTGTGAGTTTGTTTTTTTTATTTTAAAATTACATTATGAATATTCTTATTTGGGGAGGGGAGGAGTTGTGTTCCCAAGCCATGGGGCACCTGTGGAAGTCAGAGGGCAACTCATGGGAATCAGTTGTCTCCTTTTACCACGTGGGTCCAGTATTTCAACTCAGTTCATCAGGACTGAGAACAAGCACCTTATCCAGTGAGCTACCTAGCCAATCCTGCTTTCTTTTTCTTTCTTCTTTTCTTTCTTTCTTTCTTTTTTTTTTTTTTTTTTTTTTTTTTTTTTTTTTTTTTTTTTTTTGTAGTGGTGGGGATTGAACCCAGGACCTTAGCTGTGCTGCAACCTCAGCCCTGAAAAGCTTAGTTTTTTGTTTTTGTTTTTTTTTTTTTTAATCCAATACTATGTCCTGAGCCTGGGGATTATAGCTCAGTTAGCAGAGTATTTGCCTTGCATGAATGAGGCTCTGGGTTCAAACCCTACCCCTGTAGTATCTACCATCAGCAAATATTTTTGTAACCAGGAAAAAAAAAGTCACGTTTGAAAATAGTCAAGTACGTTTGAAGTACAATATTCAAAGGAAAGATGTCAAGGATAACGTATTAATACTATTTGTAATGAATCACAAACCGAGAACAAAAGAACTCTTGGGTTTCTAGTAAGAATCCATTTGCTTTGCAATCGAAGGGCCAAGTGACCAAACTTTATTTGAACAAACAATACTAGATTGGAAAGTCACTTAAGGATGAAGCTGGTGGTTAAAAGGATAAACTAAACTTGTACCCTGAGGGGAGCGAGCAGCCCAAACAAATCACAGGTGTGCCCCCTTGCAGCTCTCCAGCACTAACAGAACAGCCAGGGCTTCATGGGTACAGTTGTATCGTTTGGGCAGCAGAGTCGTTCTAGTGAAATCAGCAGTTGGTTTTAGAATTTGCTTCCTTTGGACGTGAAGACTTGATCTCTTTTGTAGTGAGGTAATAGGAATGGAAGCGTTTGGTTTGGGCTGAGGGCGAGTGAGAGTTTTTGTTTTATTTTGTTTCTCTGGATGCAGGGATGAGAGATGACGTTCAGCATAGTCTAGTTACCGACTCCATTCCTCCCAACCCCCGAGTGGGCTGCTCTGGAGCCAAGGTCAGAATGGAGACTGAGGCTAGAAGGTAAAGGAGCTGTTTT
The DNA here is from genome assembly GCF_004664715.2 of Peromyscus leucopus. Lineage (NCBI taxonomy): Eukaryota > Metazoa > Chordata > Mammalia > Rodentia > Cricetidae > Peromyscus > Peromyscus leucopus. Next base: position 73,072,650 of record NC_051063.1, read on the forward strand.
TACCCAGAATGTGAGAGGCCCTGGGCCCAGGCAGGGTGACCAGGGTGCTCAGGATGGCTAGAAGGGGATCAAGGTTGTGGCTCTCCACAGAGGGGGCATCCAGTGATCCCCTGGCCTACGGTCTAGCATTCTTTTTTTTAAAGATTTATTTATTTATTATATATACAGTGTTCTGCCTGCGTGTGCCCTTGCAAGTCAGAAGAGGGCACCAGATCTCATTACAGATGGTTGTAAGCCACCATGTGGTTGCTGGGAATTGAACTCAGGACCTCTAGAAGAGCAGTCAGTGCTTTTAACCACTGAGCCATTTCTCCAGCCCCCAGGGTCTAGCATTCTTATGGTGGGCCCCAACACAAGTGGCAAGGATTAACCTTAACCATTAGTGATAGTCCTTCATTTGACAGGATTCCAGAGAGAGGGAGGCTGGAGAACCAGTAAAAAAAAAAAAAAAAAAGCAAGAGCCAAAGGTGTTTAAACAATAGTGAGCACAAAGGACCACCAGACAAGTTTTCTGGATAGAACATAGCAGTTGTGGAAGGCTCAAACAGCCTGACCACCAGCCCTCTGGGCCTCTGCTGGTAATAATGGAACTTATCCTTTGCCTTCTCTGTCAAAATGTATCTGACTGGTCAAGCAGGTCATATGCTTGTCTCACCTATCAGGGATGGGAAGCTGGGAGATTTGCCCCTCCTCAGCTTTAGAGCAGGAGTTTGATGGGTAGTGTTAAGTTCTCAATTTGACAGACATTAGCATTATTCAGGAGATGGGACTCTAGGCATGTCTGTGGGGGAGCATCATCTCGATTATATTTACTGAGGTAGGAAGACTGGCCACTTAGAGTGGCGTCATTCCCTAGGCAGGGGATCCCTAATTGTATACAAGTAGAGAAAGTGAGCAGAGCACTGGCCTGCATTCATCCCTCGCTCTCCACTCCTTTACCGAAGGTGCAACGTGACTAGTCTTTGTGACTTCCCCTGAAATGAAGGACTGTCACCTGAAGCTGTGAGCTAAAAATCAACCCTCTCTCCCGTGAGTTACTTTTGCCAGAGTGTTTTATCACAGCAGCAGAAGAAATCAAGACAAGGAACATGACCTACTCATAATGGGATTTTTCTGTATCAAGCTGGTGTTCCCATCTGAAAATATGGTACATGTCCACAGCGAATAGAACTCAAAGCCCAAATGTCCACAATGATCTCTGATAGAATGTTTATCATTATTTGAATAATTATTGCACATGAGACCTAGATTTGGTCAATTGGGTGAGTTTCTGGGGACTCCAATTCTCCTGAGACTCGGGCAGATTTTGTTCATGGACAACAGGGGGAGGGTACGATTTAATGCTTTCTCTAAGTGACAAAATTTACATTAAAAAATTCCATTAAGAAGGAGAAACAATCATATCTAACCAACAAAGATCTGATCAATAACCAATCCCAAAACAGGAGTCCTTTTCTCCACAAAGTCAATGTGTGAGTGTTTGTATTTTCAGACCAATTGGGATGGAGCATCCTTCAGAGCAGAGGCCCTGTGTCCTTTCTCTTCTTGTAAACAGACCCCGACTTTAGGAGTGTGTATTGCTGTGTAGACTAAGAGAAGGTGTATCCAGCTTTTCATGGCTGTAGTGGTCATGCTGTCAGACTTTGATCATCCCTAGGTGCAAACTGGGGTACTGTAAAGTTTGCTGCTTAAGGTTTCAGCTGTATGTGGCCAACGTTAACCCCACAGAGCAGTCTCAGGATCCCCACCTCTGTTTAATGATGAGGGAGCTGGAACTCAGGGGGCTGGAGCAGTATATTTGAATGTCACACAGAGAAGTGGTAAGATTGCTGGACTGATGAGGTCAGGTCCCCTTTTTTTTGAGATCCATGCTTATTCCCATACGCCCTGCCGGTTTGCCTTAAAAAAAAAAATCAATGTGACCGTAGTAGAACTTGAATACCACAAAATACCAGTTTTTAGCATAAAATGTAGTGAGTTTTGTCAAATGCCTGCACCCTTCAAGACCCCAAATCAAGACAGAGAGCGTTTCTGTCACCCTCACCCCGCAACCTCAGGCAAACACTGACCTGCTTTCTCCTATAACAGATTAGGTTTGCCTCTTCTAGAGTTTCACATAAATGGACTCATTCGATGTCTGCTTTTCGGTGTCCGGCTTCTCTTGCACCACATAATGTTTTTGGAATAGCTCCAAGTTGCTGCTGCCATCCATCTCATCCTTTTGTATTGCTGACTAGTACACCATTGTGAGGATGGGCCGCTATGTGTTCACCTAGTCACCCGTTGAAGCCTATCTGGTTTGGCCCCAGTTTAGAACTGCTATGAGCATTTGTGTGTCTTTATGTACACATGTATCTAAAAAAATTTTTTTTTTTTTTTTGAGACAGGGTTTTTCTGTGTAGCTTTGCGCCTTTCCTGGAACTCACTTGGTAGCCCAGGCTGGCCTCGAACTCACAGAGATCCGCCTGGCTCTGCCTCCCGAGTGCTGGGATTTAAGGCGTGCGCCACCACCACCCGGGTTAAAATTTTTTTTTTCTTGAGCAAATACATAGGAACAAAGTTGCGGAGCCACAACTTAGGGTTCGAAAAGGTTTCTTTCCCACAGGCTCGTGTTTTTGGACACTTGGTCCCCAGCCTATGGTGTCCTTTTGGGAGGCACTGGCGATTTAGGAAGGTTGGGCCTAGCTGGAGGAGGTGGGGTGTTGGGACAGGTTTTGGGGGTTCCATTTCGCCTGTCCATTTCCTGCCTGCCAGTTTGCTTCTTGGCCTGCTTCGCTTCCCCATGCCCTCTACGCTGCGATGGGCAGAGCCCTCTGAAACTGTGGGCCAAAGTAAGTCCTTGCAAATTGTTCCGCCACAAACTCTGTCACAGTGACGTGAGAGTACCTGGCACCCATCAAACAGCTTCTGCAAGTATTTCATGGTATTTTGTCTTTTTGAAAACAACTAATTTTCAAAATCTAGTTTAAAATTTATAGGTACACACACATGCTTTTTTTTTTTTTAAGTGAGGTGCAGCCTTCCCCCGGGCAGCCTGCTAGCTTTGCAGTCTTTATTAACCCTCTAAATATCACATGTGTACGTGTTTCAACAGGAGACCAACCCTCAGCCAGATCCAGCTTCTTCAGCTGTACCTAGGGCAATGCAGTGCTGGTGAACGATCCTAATTCAGAAGTCCAAAGTCTGAAACTTGTTGAGTGATCAAATGCTGGAAATTCCATACCTGATCCCATGCGATGGGTCACTGTCAAAATGCAGGTGCACTAGAAGCATATACAACTACACAATCGTATACAAATTAGCTTCAGGTTGTGTGTGGGCCCATGTGTGTGCATATAAAGAATTCATGAAGTATAAATGAATTTGGGGTTCAGACTTTCATCCCAACCCTAGAAATGCCTCATTATGCCAATACTCTAACCTTAAAGAAAAAATTCTGAACTCTTGGACACTTCTGATCCCACCCATTTTGGATAAGGGACACTCAACCTGTCATTGTCAGAGTTAAGTAGGATATGATTTCCAGAGAGGCTTGGCATGGCACGTCAGAGTTGCTTGTTATCTTGATGTTAGCTTTATGACGAGGGGATTTGACTAGCGGAGAAGGCGTCTTTTGTACCCTATGATGGAAGAAATATCCATCATCACGTTTTATAAGGTGCAGCAGTGTGCGCTTTCAAATGGATTTGCTTCAACAGTTCATATTAGAATTGTTGACACTTCTTGGAGTCATTGTGATCTAGATGGCTTCGTGTAACTCAGCAGATGGGAAGACAGCTGACAATATTAATTGTTTCATAAACAGTGTCAAGATGGGATTCCCCCACCACCCCTACCCCTGGCTGAAACCAAGTTACTGAAAAACCAATACCATGCCAGGTGTTTATACTTTTCTTGGCACATAAACCAGGCATTTTACAGACAGGGATGGGTGATAAAAGGTAAGCATCACTGAAGCCACACGTCTGATTCTCCATCAAAGAAAAACAGCCATAACCATGCCAATTCCACTGAAATTGTATCGGAATTAATTGTAAATCTCAGACCTCACCGGCAGCACCTTAAGTAGACATGCTTGTGGACACAACTGAGCAAAACCGCTTTCTAGGTGGGTTCAAACCAAACTCCGAATGTGTGTCCCGTTTTCATGATGACTTCCAGAATAGCAAGTTCGTTAAGTGAGGCACATTTGACACTGGTAAGGGTACACGTAGTTAACTACCGCCATTACTAAGGGTGGATTTGGTGACCCAGTAGCTTAAAAACATTTTTTAAGATTATTTTATACGTGCATTAGTTACTCTTCTGTCTCTGTGGTAAAAACACCGTGACCAGTGCAATTTACAGGACTTGGTTTAGGCTTACAGTCGCAGAGGGGTAGAGCACATGGTGTTGGAGGAGAGGTGGCGGGCAGCAGGCCCGGCAGCTGGAACAGAAGCTGGGGGGTTCAGCTCTTGAACCGGAAGCACAAAACAGAGAGGGCAAAATAGAAATACTGTGCATCTTTAAACTCTCAAAGTCTGCTGTCACACTTCCTCCAACAAGGTCACACCTCCCCTAACAGCACCATCGTTCGAGGACCAAGTGTTCAAATGCCCGAGACAGTGGGAGGACTTCCTCTCTCAAATCATCACATTGTGTATGAGTGTGGCTTTTTTTGCTTGTGTGTATGTATGCGCATCACTTAAATGCCTGGTGTCCAGGGAGGTCAGAAGAGGGCTCGATCCCCTAGAACTGGAGTTACAGGTGCTTCTGAGCATCCTTGCAGGTGTTGGGAACCGAACCTGAGTCGCCTCTAAGTGCAACAAGTGCTCTTAACTGCTGGGCTCTCTCTTCATCCCCACTACTAGAATTTTTCTAAGTGGGATTGTTACGTACAGACGACCACGCAGAGGCCTACCTGGTCCTCTGACTGACCTACAGAGCATCTCTTTCTATCAAAAAGGAATTACATATGTCCATGTCCAACCAAAGTGGGTTCTCTACGAGATGAGGGAAGGGGTATAAGACTGCCCAGGCAGGTGCTCTGTGAGACGGGAGCCCCCGTGGCTTGGGGTCAAAGTTGAGAGGGACCACAGGATTGATTTATGTCTCCTTCACACCACTTTGCCCCTATGTGCAGCAGGCTTTTCCTTTGGGGGCCACCAACCAGCTCCCAAATCATGACACAGAGACTTATTATTAGCTATGAATGCTCGGCCTGGATAGCTCTTCTAACTTAAATTAACCTGTTTCTCTTTACCTACGTTTTTGCCTCGGGGCTTTTTACCTTCTTTCTTTCTGTCTATCTTACTTTCTTGCTGTCTCTTTGTCTGGCTGGCAGCAGCTGCCTGGTTTCCGGCCCCGGGCATCTCCTTTAGTCTCCCCTTTCTTTTTCTTCCTCCAGTTTCTCCTCTCACGAGCCTAGATTCCTCCTCCTGTTTATTCTCGCTACCTGGCCACCCCCACCTACCCCTTTCCTGCCTAGCTATGAGATGGTCAGCTCCTTATTAGACAAACTAGGTGTCTTAGGCAGGCAAGGTGAAACAGATGCAACACATCTTTACATATTTAAACAAATGTAGCATAAACAAAAGTAACACATCTTTGCCCAGTTAAAATAATATTCCACAACATCTATGTGCCAGCCAACTGTCCATGTCCCTAGCAGGAGGAAAGCCCAGAAACCTAATCTGGGCTGACAAGGAGGTGGCATGCCTCCTGCCTGACAAGTGCATGTGTTGAGGACACTCTGCTTGGGGCTAAGCCAAAGCACTTACCAGAGTGATTTTTCCATTGTGCAATAGTCACTTCTAAGGCTGCCATGCCCCGAGGTGCTCACTGACTTACAAGCCAAACCTCAATCCAGTGCTTGGCTGAGGCCTCCTCAATGACCACAGAGATGACAGTCCCCCATCTTCTCCAGGAGCAGCTAGGGGAGACTTCTCTGCCCTTGCATGACTGTGTTCTTTAAAAAATGCACGTTGACTAAAGGCCACAAGGATGCCCACTGTCTGGGCTGCCACCAGTGGCCATGTAGGTGTCCAAGAGCCATGCCACCACCAGAGCCACATTGATCTAGGTGGACTGTGCTGCTCTCCGGGACTGTGGTGTCACCCGGGTCTAAGCTGCTGCCGAGGGCCACGTCTGGGTCTGTGGCCCTCCAGCACCCAGGGTCTGAATTGATGTCTGTGGCTCCTGTTGCAGCCAAGGGCTGTGTGGTTGCCTGGAGTCAGATCAGCCACCTGGAACCATGTTGGTGCCCAAGGGCCATGCTGCATGTGGGGCCATACAAACATACGTTGTATGTATTGCTACCTGGTGCCATAGTGACGTTCAGGGATGCAGCTGGGGGCCATGTCTGGGTCTGTGGACCTACTGCAGCCAGGGTCTGTGTTGAAGTCTGTGGCCCACGTTGCCACCAGGGGCTGCATGGAGGCTTGGGATCTGGGTTAAAATCTATGGCCTTGTTGGAGTCGGGGCCATGCTGCAGCTGGGGCCATGCATACCTGAGTGGCCTGTGCTACTACCCGGGACCATGATGTTGTGTGGGTCCAGGCTGCAGCTGAGGGCCATGTTTGGATCCATGGTCGTGTTGCAGCTGGAGACCGTGTTGATGTCTGTGGCCCATGTCACCTCAGAGGGCCGTGCTGAGTTGGGCTTGCCCCTCACTGGATGCTACAGCAAGAGAGCTGTCCTCTCCCCACCCTGCACTTGGGAGAGATGGTCCCACCTCTTACCACAGACTGGGGAGAGCTGACCCTAATGGCGTCTGCCCCTCGCCTGAGGGGAGTGGCACCAGTGGCCTAGACTGACCAACTCAACTACCACCAAGGCCTACAACCAGGCCTGGGGTTGGCCCACCCTGACATCTACCCCATCTAGGATCTGCTGGAGCCTGTGAAGGAACTGGTCCTATTGAATGATAATCCAGGTCGCTATGGGATATCCAAGAGGAGTTTCCTTGAGGATCCAGTGATGAAAATGTACCAGAAACCAGATGCCATGAACCAGACCAGTGACTCGTTGCAATGAACATTCACCAAGCAAAGCTGACTGGACAAAAGGGTATACTGTGAGGCACACTTCCCAATGCCACACAACCTAAGTCAGAAGCTCATTTTTTAGTAAAAAGGGGACCTGTAGGGCCCTGGCCCCGTTTTGGGTAACTGTTGCCTTGCTTGCTGACCTTGACCTTAATATCCTCCCTATGCTAATTCCCTGCCGGGTTCCACCCTCCTGAATGCTTAAGGGAAGTTCCTTGTCTGTGTATCCTACATAATGGGCATTAACAGCTTAGATGCAAGATTGTAAAACATCGGTAGACAAACTTCTGCCCTCCGGGGTTCTCCCATTGTGCTGTAAGCCTGTATTTAAGACCTCCTCCCTCCTTCAATAAACGGCATTCAGGGGGAAAAATTTATACTGTATCAAGCTGATAACAGAAAAATAAATAATAAATAAAAATGGAAAAAAAGGGGGTATACTGTGTGGCACACTTCCCAATGCTGCCAAGACGGATGAAGAGGTATCGGAGAGGCAGGAAAGACGGAGGAGGTTTTTGTTGTTCTTGTTTTGATTTTGTTTTTCTCTTTGTGTTTGTTTGCTTGGTTTGATTTGATTTTTTTTTTAATTTTCGTTTTGGGGGCACTGCAGTGGGGAGGGGAGGACATGGAGTCACTGGGAGATGAGCAGAATTGAGGTACATGGTGTGAAATTCCCAAAGATTCAATAAAGAAATTACATTAAAGAGGAAAGAAGTGCACTTGGGAGCTGGAGGCTCACAGATGGTCTCAAGGAGACTGTTTTTTTCCTGAATACACCCACAGAAGCACAGCCCATAAAGCAAACCAGAGCTGCCCCAGGGGCAGAAGGGGTGGCAGTGAGGTTTCAAACAAGCCCATCATCTTCCTCATGAGAAACCCCCGTGGCATCCCATTCCTGACAGTGTGTGCAGAATTCAATGTACTTGCAAGCATGCTTTCTGGCTGAAATCAAGAAAAACTGTTGGCCTGATACCCCATAGCAATGGATAGATAGCTTTTGCCTTTTTGTTTTGTTTTATCGAGACAAGATCTTACTACTTAGACCAGGCTGGCCTTGAACTCACAGAGATCTGCCTGCCTCTGCTTTCCTAGTGCTGGGCTTAAAGGTGTGAGCCACCACTCCGGGCCCTTCAGTTCTTTTATTTAAAAGATGATAATTACACTGTGTGTGTGTGTGTGTGTGTGTGTGTGTGTGTTATATGTGGGGTGCATGTGCCAAGGCATGCATATGGCAGTCAGAGAGTATCTCTAAGGAGCCAGTCCTCTCCTTCTTCCATGTACTTAGGCTCAGTGGCAGGAGCATTTACCCACTAAGCTGTCTCACTGGTCTTGCTTATACAGTTGTTGAACTTCTGATCTACGTGCCTCCACCTCTCAAGCATTGAGGCTACAGACGTGGGCCACCATGCCTGGCTTATATGTGTGCCAGGGATCCAGCCTCGGGCTTCAGGCAAACAAGGCAAGCACTCTACCATCTGGGCTGCATCCCCAGCCCTAGTTTGCACAGCTCTTGCATGCCTAGGGCCACAGTGAGTGCTCCATAGATAGCGGCCCCTTCCCCCTTTCCCTGAACTTCGTGAGTCTATCTCCTGATTCTGTTTTCACGAGCTCAGTGTGTGTCTGTGCAATGGCTTCATTGGATTTTCCTCTTTATACTGCTGAATTGATAAGATCCTAGTAAGCACTGAAACATTACAATGTGTCTGGGCATTAATTACGGTGCATACCTGTAACCCGAATCCTCATGAGCTGAGACAGAAAGACTGAGAGTTCCAGGGTAGCCTGGGCTACACCTGGCTACATAGAGATCTCTCATCTCAACCAAACAAGACAAAACCACGGAACCCAGTTGTAAAGCATGTATCCTAGATTTGGTCCTTAGCAACAAAGTTCTTTCTTGATTAAATAAATAAAACAATATGTAGTTGTCTCATTCATGTAAGAGATATGTAAGAGTAGTTGGTTTGGGGAGGATAGGGAGGCAAGTGGATTAGTTACTTTTAATTGCTATGACCAACATACCTGAGGCAAGAGCTTATTTTAGCTCATGGTTTCAGAACACTCAGTCCATGGTTGCCTGGCTTCATGTGCTAGGGTAGAACAGCACGGTAGTGGGTCTTCACTTCATTGTGAACAGAAAGCAGAGAGAAAAGAGAGAGAAAGAGAGAAGACAGGGAGGGAGGCCTTCAAAGCCCTGTGCCCAGTGACCTACTTCCTCCAACTAGGTCCCAGTTCTTAACATTTCCAGAACCTTCCAAAATCTCACCATCACCTAGAGACCAGTCATTTGGGGGGATGGGCGGGCACACATTTTCTGCTTGGACTATAAGGACAGATGACTGTTTTCTGAGGCTTCATGGAAAGCAACCAAACAGGAGGGTAATGGCCAACCATTTGCCTGCCTTGTGGCTAGGCCCCTGCAGGCTTCAGTGGCTGCTCTGGAAACAGGCTTGCTGAATGAAGTATCTCTGGGGTCATTAGCCAGGAAGGGATTCATTCTGGAAGAAATCAGGCCTCTAGCCCGTTTGGCTTCGGCACGTCTGCTGAGACTTCTTTTCCACTAACTTACATTTTAATTAAGAAAGTCACCCTTCGGTGAAAATTGCAGAATTCTTGTACTTAAGAATCAATAAAATGTGCACAGTCTAAAATGAGATTAATAATGGCCAAACTGTCTATTTTGGGAGTAATTATTTATTCATCAAAGAAAACCAGCTGCTTAAAACTGTAGTCCATCATGACCGAACAAGACATTTCCACTTCAGTCCTGTTGTTAAAATTCCCTTCTATCGCTCTGTCTGCTGTTAAATATAAAAAGCAGGAAGGTTCATTCTCTACCTGCATACATTTTAAATAAGAATTTCAACATTATCTTGTCCATTTAAAATAATTGTATGAAAATGTGAAGAAATATGATCTTGTAAAAGCTGCAGTCTGACGCACCCAGGGAGTGAGGGAGAAAGAGCAGAGACGTTGTTATTTAAAATTCATGGAGCCTTGGCAAGATTGATGGAGAGTGGTTCCTTTCTGGGACACTCATGAAGCCTGGGGCAAGAGGCTGAGGCTGGGAGGCCAGGTTCAGCCAAGGGTCCCAGGCCCAGCAAGCGCTCTGGGGAGGGGCACCCACTGTGTCAACTGATCGAGAGAGCAGAGAGAGGGTGGTGGGTCCTCCGGGATGCTGGCGTGGCAAGGCTCCGGCTCAGATCAGCCCGGGGAAAGAAGAAGGAGCCACTGTTGCCGTTTGGGGTCTGGGTTAGTCTAAGCCCTCGAGTGATGACTTAGAGGCTGAGTAGGGGCTGGGCTGTGGAGCAGAGCAAAGGAAGGAGGCTAAGGAGAGGAAGGGGTTAGCCACCAGGATGGCAGTTGAGGTTTAAATAATTTACCACCCTGTGGCTGTCATCACCAGCTCCCAGAGGGAAAAAAGGTACGAACTGAAAATGTTTTCCCCTTTAATATCTATGCCCCCAGCCCTGGTCCTGTCATGAAGGGTAAGGGCACGTGGTCTACTTCAGCCTTTCAATATCCGTGCCTCCCCACTGCCCCTGTGATGGTGGAGGTAGAGGTACCTGGACTGAGTGGGTGCCCTTGAGTTCAGTTCTGTTGTTTTCTTTCTGGGTGACTTCATCATTGTAACTAAGTCAGAGGAATGGGCACTCATTGGGATAACCCAAGGGGCTGATGGGACTGAATTCTGTCTGGGGGTTCTAGAAAAGCATCTATTTCCTGGCCTCTCCCAGCCCTTGGAAGACACTGTGGATCTTACCTCATGATCCTTCCTCATCTTCAGAGCCAGTGTGAAGGGACCGGTGCCTGCACCTCTAATCATGGGCACTTACCATAACCCTGCAGCAAGCCTTCTTGAACCGCCAGCCCCCAAATCATGACTTATTATTAATGATGAATGCTCGACCCTAGCTCAAGCCTGTTTCCAGCTAGCTTTTCTTAACTGAAATTAACCCATTTCTATTAATCTATGTGCTGCCCCGAGGCTTGTTTACCTCATCTCCGTACAGTTCATCCTGCTTTCCTGCTTCCTCTGTGGCTGGCTGGCTGGCCGCCCCCTCTCCCACTGCCCCCCCCCTTTTCTCTCTGCCTGCCAGACCTGCCTATCCCTCTTCTGCCTAGTTGGTCAACTTTTTATTAGACCAATCAGGTGCCTTAGGCAGGCAAGGTGAAACAGCAAATGCAGTATAAACAAAAGGAACACACCCTTACACAGCTAAACAACTGCAGCATAAACAAATATAACACATTTTAAACAATTATTCTGCAACACAAACAAATGTAACACATCTTTACTTAGTTAAATATTCTATCCCAAGGATAATACTCCACCTCCAGACTCAGGACATATTCATATCTGTAAAGTCCTTCTAAGGCAGTAGTTCTCAACCTTCCTAATACTGTGTGACCTTTCAATACACTTAGTTCCTCATGTTGTGGTGACCCCCACCCATAAAATTATTTTGTTGCTACTTCATAACTGTAATTTTGCTACTGCTATGAATTGTAATGTAAATATTTGATATGCGACCACAGGTTGAGAACCACTGTTCTAAGGTGATGTCGTCACCAGATTTGGAGATGAAGATGTGTGAAAATTTGGGGTGGTTCATTATGATGCTCACATAGTGCCTATCCCAGTATCTGTTGCTGTGAGTACAAATAAACACTGGTCCAAGCCAACATGAGGCAGAAAAGGGTTTATTTCATCTTACAGAATATAGTCCATTGTTGAGAGCAATCAGGGCAGGAACTGAAGCAAGATCTGAAGGAGAAACCATGGAAGAACGCCGCTTGCTCCCAGGCTTTCCTTCAGTTACTTTTCTTAAATAGCACAGACCCCTCTGCCTAAGGATGGCACTGCCCACGGTGGACTGAGCCCTCCCACATCAATTAGCAACCAAGAAAATGCCCCACAGACATGCCCACAGGCTCATCTGGTGGAGGCAATTCCTCCACTGAAGTTCCCTCTTCCCAGGTGTGCCAAGTTGCCAACCAAATGTAGCCACCAGACTGACCACGGACAAGCCGTTGGGCCTCACTTTCTGATTTTCCTCCTTTCTCTCCTCCTCTTTTTCCTCCCCCTCTTTTCCCCGCCCCTTCTCTGACCATTCCTCCTTTGGAAATGTGGGTCCAGGCTGGCCATGCACTTGAGGCCCTCCCGCCTCCCCCTTGTGAGTGCTAGGATTATAAGTTCAGGTCACCACTCCTATTTAGTTTCTGGGTTTTCTTTGTTTGTCTTTATTTATTAATTTACATATTTTCTTATTTACTTACTGTGTGTGCTTCATATTGTATTTTGAATTACACTTACTAATGCATGTGTAGGTTGTGGATGTGTGTGTGAAGACCAAATGATGATGTGTACGAGTTGGTCTGACTTTTCCCCATGTGGGTCCTGCGGCTTCAACTCAGGTCATCAGGCTTGGCGGCACCCATCTTTGCCCACTGAGCCATCTCGCCAGTCCCCAGTCTCTGGTTTTAAGTAGAACAGAAGTACCTGGTGACGTCTTCAGAGGATCCCAGGAGCTAGACCAACGCATGGTCCTTACTTACACATGGTGTATTTGATGGAGTTGAAGAGTCTCCTCTGGCAGGGAGCAGGCATGGCTGGATTTTAAGGATTCTGTCCTTTTCTCTCCCCAGGCCAGTCTGTTTACAGAAAGCTTGGTCCCCGTTTGGCTGAAAACTCCAGAGTGGGATAAACTGAATTTTTACGGAGTTACATAAGCACCTGCTGTGGGGGGCACTTTCACACACCCTTTTGAGCTCAGGACAGAGCTCAAGAAAGAGCTGGCCCCACACACGTCAAAGGAAAAGTCAGAAGCCACAGCTCCTTCCATATGTGAGTCAAGTAAGGTCCTGGCCCTGCCAATTGGAGGAGAGGCCAGCAGCCTGGACCAGTCGCCCAAGTACTGACATTGTTGGTTTGTGGTTGGTCTTGAGTAGATTGTTCCTGGATGTCACCTCTGCTTCCCTGCTAGAAATGTGAGAGTGGAGACTCATCCCATCCCCGGCCACTCAGTGTCTTCAAGATTCTGAACACAGATCAAGGCAGGAGGACTAAATAATTTGGGTGAAGACTCGGGCTTGAGAACACCCCCCAAAACAGTCATCACCTAAGGTCTGCCTAAGGTCTGGGGACCTGGACCTAGAACTAGACTCTGAGAGCACATGTACCGATCCAGTATCCCAGCATGCCCACGGACCAAGAATGGCCATAGAGTCACTTTTAGAGACAGTTAAAATCCGGAAACCTGAGCTCCATGTCCATCTACGGGTTAAGCCCATGAATATGCATTTGAATAACCAGCTGCCCAGTGTTTCTGAGGTGCTATCAAATTTGAGCATCATGGCTCTGACCACAGTGCAAGCTCAGGAAAACAGGGCTTACCACATTCCATCTGGACTCTTCTGCCTTCTCCTATGACCACAGAGAGCCTTTGCTGTCTCATCTCCCAGGCCTCTTTCTCAGGCCTGAATCAAGCAATGACGTCACAGCCTTGCTACAGCCTCAGTCTCTCCAAAGGCAAGAAATCTACTTCCGGGGGAGGGTCTCTTGGAATAAGGAGCTTCCGGTGCAGGGAAGGAATGAGAAGACAGAAGGACACTCAGTGTGACTACCTCTGTCTTTAGGTGAGCTACCACCTGTCTCCAACATGCCTGCGGCTGCCGGAGTGTCCCTCACGCCCTCCCATCTTCCCTTTAAACTCTGTCATTTGTACAGCCTATTAACCTTTAACTTTATGACTACCCAAAGATGAAATACTGGCAGCATTTAAGCCTGAGAATACTCCAGACCTACACTCTTAGTTTGCAGCAGGGTGAAGCACTTTCTTTTAAATCAGTCATTTTTAATATCAGTCACCAGGAAGCTACCCACAGAGAGTATTTTAGGCTCCATGCAGTGAGCTGATTCATGACAAATGTCAGCGCTGGATTCTACCTCCACACCTGCCCTGGAAACAGCAGTCCTTCCCCTATTCTTGGGAGGAAATCCTGAAGGTAAGGTATCCGTAATCCACCACTGCTTACATTCCTGCTGTGGCTCTGTCTGACCCCCAGGATCCAATCCTTCTACAAGGCCTTCTGAAATATGCACTCTCCATTTTCAGATGAAGAAACTGAGGCTCTAAGAGGCTACAAAATCTGGCTAGGGAAACCTGGCCTTTTGAGTGACAGGGCTCAGACTAAACTTTAAATCTGTGTGACGCCTATTTTGAATTGTCAACATGCTACAACATAGAACCACTCGGGAGGGGAATCTCAATAAGAGCTTGTCTTCCTCAGGTTGGTGGGTATGTCTTCTGTATGGATGGGTCTTGACTATGTGTTAATTGATGTGGGAAGACCCAGCCCATGGTGGGTGGCATCATTCCCTAGGCAGGGGATCCTGGACTGCATAAGTGCGGAGAATGAGCTGAGACCCAAACACGTGCATTCATTCTCTCTGCTCTTGAATTCAGTACTGGCATTAGCATTGTCATTTTTGACTGTGATGCAACCAGTTGCTTTGAATTCCTGCTTTGACTTCCCTGCCATGATGGACTGGTGAACTAAACAATCTGGAATGGTGAACTAAAACAAACTCCTTTTCTCCCAAGTTGTTTTTTTGTCAGGGTGTTTCATCACAGCAACAAAAAGGGAACCAGGACCGTCTGTTTGACTCCAAACTGTAAAACAGTCAAAGTCGTGAGAGTTCATCATTATGGAGCCTGTTTACTTGAGATTCAAGTGCTCACTGCTATTATAAGGATGTGTACCAGCTTTAAAGAGAACATGTCCCAAAGTAGGCATGCAAAGTCCTAGGCCAGTATAGTCGGACTTTCTTCGGTCCGCCAACTCCTGAATAATGACATGGAGATCTTTTTATTAATTATAAAACTTGGCCTTAGTTTAGGCTTGTTCTCAACTAGCTCTTAAAACTATCCCGTTTATATTAATCTATGTTCTGCCACATGGCTCATTACCTCTCCTCGGTACCATGTGCCCCACTTCATCTGTGTCTGATTATCAAATCCTGCCTCTCCTCTTCCCAGAGTTTCTGTCTCTTCCTGGAAGTTCTGCCTATTCTCTCCGGCCTAGCTATTGGCCATTTAGCACTTTATTAAACCAATCAGAAGGTGCCTTGGCAGAGACACATCTTCACAGTGTACAAAAAGGTTATCCCACAACAGACCAGTGAGTTCTGAGGTCTTAATTGCCACTTCCCCAAGAGTGACCAGTCATCCCAGTTCACCTGGATGTACCAAGAGAGTTGCAGGCAAACTGGATTTCATTGGTCAACTTGCTTCCCAGTGCCACACTACTTCTGAGCTTCAAGCTTCCAGCTATGAGGTGGGCACAGTAATTCCTGCCACACGGTGATGGAAGGGTCTCCCATAGACAAGTATCTGGAAGTCTGGCTCACACCAGAATAGAATGATACCAGAAACCCATAGGGACTGATTAGCAGAGAATCTGGGGAACATGAAATTTGGTCACTTTTATCTAGTGTTATTTTATTGCTTTAAAATTTATTATTATTATTTTATGTGTATAGGTATTTTGCATGCATGTATATCTGTTCACCACTCATGTCCGGTACCACTGGAGACTAGAAAAGCGCATTGGATTCTCTGAAACTGGAGTTACAAGAGGTTTATGGCTGCCATGTGAGTGCTGGGAGTCGAACCTAGGTCCTCTGGAAAAGCAGCCAGTGTTTTTAATTGCTGAACCATCTCTCTAGCCCTATGTGCAGGTCACTTTTGTAACTGGACATTTCCTGTCCCAACCACCCGGTCCCAAATAACTGACTCAGAGGCTGAGTATGAATTATAAATGCTTGGCTGATAGCTCAGGCTTGCTGCTAGGTAACTCTTACATTTAAATTAACCCATATTTCTATTTATGCTTTGCCACATGACTCATGGCTTGTTACCTCATTTTTTACACATCCTGTTTTTTTGGTGGCTGGCTGGGATCTCTCCTAACTCTACCTCTCTCCTTCCCATCATTCTTAATTTGGTTGACCCACCAACATTTCCTGCCTGGATACTGACCAATTAGCATTTTATTAAACCAATTTGAGTGACAAATCTTTGGATTATTCCACAGCACACTTTATTTATTTATATGTTTGTTTGTTTATTAATTTATTTTTCAGAGCTGAGGACCAAGCCCAGGGCCTTGTGCTAGCTAGGCAAGCACTCTGCCACTGAGCTAAATCTCCAACTCCTATTTATTTTTTAGACAGTATCTCACTATGCAGCTCTGGCTGTTCTAGAACTTGTTAAATGCAGACCAGGCTGGCCTCAAACTCACAAAGATCGACCTGACTCTGTCTCTTGGGCGCTAGGATTAAAGGCCTGTGCCATCATGCCCAGCTTAGACAGGTCATTTAAAAGTATTTTTATTTACCATCATTGTGAGCATGTACTTGGTGTGTATGTATGTGTATGTGCATACCAAAGTTCTGTTGTGGAGGTCAAGGGACGATTTTGTAAAGCTTTTTCCTTCCACCTTCACACGGGTTCGTGGGATTGAACCCAGGTTGTCGGGTTTATGTGGCAAACACCTTTACTGGCTGAAACACCTTGCCAACCTTGGAATGGTGAAATAAAGGCCTGGCGTCCAAGAAGAGGCAAAGACTTGGGATGAAGAGTGCACACTTGAACGTATCTTTTCACCCTGCTTTACAGATTTTCATTGCATTGACCAGACAAACTGCAGAGCTACATAGCTTGTCTGTTATATTGGCCCAATGAGGGGTGGAGATTATCTGCTTACTCCCCTTCTGTAACCAGAGTAACTAGAACGTCGCCAGCCACTTAGATAGGCTCTTGGTGACTTTGTGAATGAATAAATGAACAAACCTGAGACCTGGGCTGGTGGATTGGTTTTCCAGTGGTTTGGGAGAGTAACATGAAATGGCCAACAGACTCAAGGCGGAGCTGCTGTGTGGCTGCTAATGATCTAACCCCGGAAGGATACAAGGTCACTGATCATAGCCACTACACTGCAGCCTCCAGAACACGTTCTTTAGCAGCGCCCACCGAGGGCCTAGACCCTTTGTAGCATTTCTCTCCCCTAGGGCACAAGTCCCTGAAGCTGAATCTGGTCTCTGGTCAGCCTCTCGGAGAGCAGCAGAAATTGGCCCTGTGTACTGGCACCTGGTGCACACGCAGTGAGGCCGCTTCTGTTTGAAGTTAAAATCTCCTAGAACGTCTGTCCCGGTGTACCCTGTTCTGGGGCAGCACTCTCAGGCCCCCATGCAGCGTGCTGACTGCAACCCCAGCCCCTGCCTCAGCATGGCCACTTACACAACGCGGCCGTGGACAGAAGAACCAGGACCTGCTCAGCAGGACCCAGAGTAAACCAGCCGCGGACATCGGGGCTTGGTTCCGACTCAGACATTTAGGCCCAGCTGGGATGTTTATAACTTTTTAACATTTATGTAAAAGTTTCTTTCTTGTTTTGGTCCCATTTTATGGTTAGTCTAAAGCCAGTCTGAAAGATAATATATCGTGACTGTTATATTATTTATTTTCGAGCCAACTTATTGATTATTGTGTGGAGAAAATGACAAATGGCGTCTGTGCCCGGCACGGTCAGCAGGTTCTATTAAAGAAATGATAGGATTGCTCATGGATTGTTAAAAGCTCCAGTTTAGGATCTTTATAGGTTTATATCCATCACTATTTAATGATCAAATGATGAAAAATATGAGCTGTGGGGACAATTTTTTTTTTTTCTGCAGGAGCTTTATGTTTAAGCAGTTAGCAAAATAAGATACTCTATTTTGGTGGGGGAGTGGGGTGGTAAGGAAACCCAGGAAGATTTGATTTCTCTATATTTAATAAATTATAATCATTAATGCTATAGGTATTTAACCCAGTAGCAGGACTGTGAGGAAAGATGCTGCCAGGCCCCGAGCAAAACCACAAATGTCCAGCATCTAGGGCTCTTGCTGGGGCTAGGAGGTCAAAGGTTGGCCTTGTCAGGGCTGGTCTTCCCTGCTAGCTACACCGGGCTGGTGTAAAGTTCCTGGCCTGGTGGAAACTAGTGTCCCTCAGCATAAAGCCATGACATCTGGGTCTGTATACGGTAAAGGCAATGCAAAGTTAATAGAATGACCAAACTCCCATGAAACCTAAGGGAGAGGCCTGGTGACTGGGGATTTCTAAGGGGCTCAGGATACGGCAAACATCTGTGGTTCCAGGTGACTGGGCACCAGGTGTAGCACCCAGTACTCTGAGCTACAGAGCAAGAGTCTACTGATCATGGGTTCTGCCAACAGCCTGCCATTGGTTCAGGGCTCTGCAAGGAAAACAGGTGTTAGTTACATGCTTATAATCCCAGCACTGGGGAGGTTGAGGCAGGAGGATCTGGAGTTCCAGACCAGATGGTGCTCCAGAGCGAGATCCTGCCTTAAAAACAACATTTAATAAAACTCAAGCACACAGAGGCATTGCCCTGGCGGGAAGGCTGGAGTAGGTGGGGTTGAAACCCCTGTAACATTTTTGCCTGGGAGCTCAACAGAACATCTGTTGGGAAGCCCCGTCCAGCAAGACAGGTTGGAGAAAGCAGGCCTCGGAGCTCAGATTTTCCCAGTCACCTGTGCCGTGCTTCCCCCTCCCCTAGCTGTTCCTAAGAAGGACCCACTTTGGACCACCCCTTCCTGGAGTACTCTTTTCCTGAAGGGTCCTCTTCCCTCTAGAGACCCTGTGCCTGGTTCCAAGGGACAGGTGCTGATTAGGAGTGGAGTGTCCAGGCCAGAACTGGCAGAGAAAGAATGAGATGTTTGCTGTATCTTCTGGCAGCAAAAGCTTATGGTTAGTCACCAACATGTTTTCTAGCAGCCTGGGCACTAAAGAAACTACATTTCCCAGCATTCCTTGATGTTGTCTGGGCCAAGTCAAGATGTTTGTGAATGCTGGACCTGGTGCATAAGGACTACTCACAGTCAATCCAAATGCCCTCTTTTCTATTGGCTGGTATTGATGCTCAGGTACCTAGAAGCCACACAAGGAAGTCAGAAGGGTCTCTTCCCTCTGATCCCAATGATGGGAAAACAACCTGGTGACCTCTGCCCTTTCAACTCTATCCCGCCAGCCATTCTCCTGAGCTACTTCAAACCACTTCCACAATTGTGAAGTCAGCTTGTTTATTGGGCCCAGGCTTTTGTGTGTGTGTGTGGGGGGGGGGAGTTCCTTTGTCTCTCCCACCAAACACCAAGAAATATACGGTCCAGTTCTGTAGAGACTGCCTCGGTTAGCCGCAGTCTTTTACAAAACTGAATTCAAACTAGCTCAAAAAGTGGTTGAGGGGTGGATTTTCTGCTCAGTTAGCCGGCAGGATGCAGACAAACCTGGCGTTGGGCACAGCTAGTCCCAAGAGGAACATCTCTACCCCACCCGCTTCCCTAGCGAGATCCTTGCTCTGGGATCTACATTTCACCAAGGTTGACAAGAGCCAATGCCTACTTACCCTCATGACCAACAGGAATCTAAGTTCCATGATGGGCCCAGCTTGGGTCATGTGGCTATTCCTGATCTGAACACAGTGACCAAACAGATGAAGCCTTCTGATTGGCCAGCCTATTACATCCGGCTCTTGAGAGAGAAAGTGCTGAGTGTACACAGCAGCGGCCACTGCCCTGCAGTCTCCTGATGACTGACGCTTCCTCACTTTTCAGACTTTTGTTGTTCTAGAAGGTGCTTTGTGAACAGGAGTCAGTTGATTTGGCACTGGCAGTGGGATATAATGTAAGAAGGTGGCTTGTTGCGCTGGGTGGTGGTGGTGCACCCCTTTAATCCCAGCACTTGGGTTGTAGAGACAGGCGGATCTCAGTGAGTTCGAGGACAGCCTTGTCTACAAAGCAAGTTCCAGGACAGCCAGGACTATTATACAGAGAAACCCTGTCTCAAAAAACAAAACAAAACAAAACAAAAAACAAAAGGGGGGGGGGACTTGTGCCCAGATTCTTAGCTGTGCAGCCCAGGCCAGTCTCTTGCTCTCTTTATTCTTCAGTTTTTACAAGTTTTGTCCCATGAGGCTAATCATATCACAATGATCATAGGAGGGGGGACATGGCATGCTGAAAAGAAATGCAAGGGAGAAGGGATGCTATTCCCATGTACCCCTTCCTCTATGCCACACCCACCCTCAGGGACTGCACTGCCAGCATCCCTCCCTGAGAAGGCCATCTACCCTCTCTCCCATGCCATTTGGCAGTGTGTCAGATTTCCTGCCTTGGAGTAGGTACCTAGACAGCCTGACAAGCTATAAGGGTGTGAGGGTCTTCCAGAAAGGTCTGTCCCACAGGCTGGGTGGCTGTTTCAATTTCACACCCAGGGACTCTGGTCACTGTAGTTTTCTTTCTTTCTCTTTTCTCTTTGGGGGCCTGCCACCCAGCTCCCAAACAAATACACGGAGTCTTATTCTTACTTACGAATGCCCGGCCTTAGCTTGGCTTGTTTCTAGCCAGCTCTTCTTAATTTAAATTATCCCAATTACCTTTTGCCTTTGGGCTTTTATCTTTCTCTATTTCTGTGTACCTTTTTTTACTCTTACTCCATGGCTTGCTGTGTGGCTGGGCGACGGGCCCCTGGCATCCTCTTCCTTCTTCTCTTGCTCCTAGATCTTCTCTTCCAAGATTTCTCCTCCTATTTATTCTCTCTGCCTGCCAGCCCTGCCTATCCTTTCTCCTGTCTAGCTATTGGCCATTCAGCTCTTTATTAGACCAATCAGGTGTTTTAGACAGGCACAGTAACACAACTTCACAGAGTTAAACAAATGCAACATAAAAGGATGCAAAACATCTTTGCATTATTAAACAAATATTGCACAGCATAAAAGAATGTAACACATCTTAAACTAACATTCCACAACAGGCCGGCCACCACAGTTCAAGCATGTTTCTCTCTACCTAATTTGAAACAAATGCTTTTCTATAAGAACAATGACTTCTTGGAAACAGTCTGCACTTTGAAGGAGGCCTCAAACTAGAATCTCGAGTCTGATCTTGTCAATTGTGTGCTTTCTGGACAATTAATTGTTGATACTGTCTGGGCCTCAACTTCTTGAGCAGCAAAATGGGCATAAGACCTTTGACTCTACAGGGCAGCTTCGAGCACCTCACATGAGGCATGGCTTTTCCTAAGAAGATATGCCCAAACATCTGTGGACCTCAGTGCACTGTCCACAAACCAAAGAAATGATTCCAGGCTGGCTCAGTGGACAATGTGTTCACTGGTAAGTGTGAGGATGACATGGGTTTGGATCCCCAGCACTCACATCAAGCTTGATAAGTAGCACCCATCCACAATCCCCCCCTATAGCAGGATGGGAGGCTGAAGCAGGGAATCTGCTGATGCTCACTGGCAAACACCAAAACAAGCAAAGACCCTGTTTCAGAGCAAGGTAGGCCGTGAGGACCAACAGCTAAGGTTGTCCTCTGACTTCCACATGTGTGCTATGGCATGTGTCCACACTCAAACATACTCATATCCTACACAAAGATTTCTTTTGAAGTAAAAGAAACTAGTCTATCTAAGCCCAGCGTGGTCAGCCAATGAGTTTACTGGGCTATGTACAGGACTACAGGCAAAGGGTTAATTAGAGGAGCATGGCTGATTTTGGTAGCTGCATCACCGACATTCCACCCTGCCTGACAAGCAGCTGAAGCTTCAGCACTAGAGTTCCCTGCCCAGTGTGCAGGCAGCTTCACCGAAGAGTCTCCTCTGTCCACCCCAGCAGCTCTTTATTGCTTATATAACTTTAAGGAGGGACCCCAGGAGTCTTGGGAGTTTCCTGAGTTCCAGAGTCCTACAGCCTCCCTCCTCCCTCTAGAAGAAATGCTACAATTGGTAGGAAATGGTGAACTGTAAAAGTATTTAAGTTACCTATTAGAAATGGCCTATTAGAAGGTGCCTGATAGATGTTTGCTTCTACCACAAGTGTGAAGAAGTGTAAACAGACCTGCTGCTTGCTTGCTCTCATTTCATTACACTTCCTCCAAATAGCTTTCCTAGGGAAGCATGAAGAATCAATATTTGCAAGTCACACTTTAGTACGAAGCTCTGTCCTTGTTTGTCCTGTGATATAAACCGAGCCCATATTCCAGGGAGGTCCTCGGTCCTTTCCCAGGACTCCCATAATAAATGACCAGGAGTTCGGTGGGATAAACAGCAGAAATTTATTCTCTCAACTCAAGAGGCCAGGCACCTGAGATGGCGTGCCAGCAGGGTGGGGAAACCTATCTGGTGTTATCGGCAGCCTCTGACATCCCCTGGTTTTTGGTTGCATGACTCCGAAATGAATTCATCTTCCAGTATGGACACCAGCCACCCAGACACAGGACCACCCTGCTATGGTATGAACTCACATTAACCAAGTACATTATTTTCAAATGCACTCACATTCTGAGGTTCTCGTGCACATGAGCTTTGGCAGGACACCCCTCAGTCCTCCACACCTACTGTTAGTGTTAGAAGAGACTGGGGCCAGGGAGATGGATGTGGAAATCCTCAGCGGTGCAGGCAGAATTTGCTGACTTCACAATTTTTTTCTGGGTACAACGAGCCTTTTTCTGTCCTGCCAGCCAGCTCCCAAATAATGACACTGTCACTTCCCATTAATTATAAAAGCTCAGCTTTAGCTTAGGCTTGTCCCACTAGCCCTTATAACTTAAATTAACCCTTTTTAAGATTAATCTACATTCTACCATGTGGCTTTTACCTCTCTCCCATTTCGTTTGTCTGACTTGTTCCAAGTCGTGATGGCGTTTCCCATGGAAGTCTTGCTTATACTTCTGCCTAGCTATTGGCCATCCAGCTCTTTATTAAACCAATCATAGCAATACGTCTTCACACAGTGTATGAATGTCCCACATCTGGAACTATTTTTAAATTCAGTTATAAGAACCACTCCTGTTCTAGAGAACAGCGTGTGTCTTTCCAAGGACTGTCCAAGTCTTCTCCTGAGGCATGGTGGAAACCTCCCCCCCCCTTTCTCCCTTCCTTAAGTCCCCCACTGTGGAACAATCCTTTTCTACACTATGACTATGTATTACTCTCATTTGCTAGTAAAAAGCTGATTGGCTGATAGCTGGGCAGGAAGAGATGGAGCATGAGAGCCAGATTAGGAGAATTCTGGGAAGAGGAAGGGCGGAGTCAGAGAGTCTCAGGCAAACACAGAGAAGCAAGATGAGAATGTCATACTGAGAAAAGGTACCAAGCCACATGGCTAAACATAGATAAGAATTATGAGTTAGTTTAAGTGTAAGAGATAACTACACCTGAGCTATTGATCAAGCATTCACAATTAATGTAAGCCTCTGTGTGGTAATTTGGGAAGTGGCTGCTGGGTATTTGGGAGTAGGTGGTCAGGACAGGAAATATCTACTTACAGCCTCTCACTCATTTCTTTCACCTCTTGGAGATGACTTTATTGTCAAGCACAAGACCTATGTCCAAAGCATAACCAACAAGGATTTGCTAGAATGCAGGGAAGTTCTAGAACTCAAGAATTTGCCCTTCTTCACAGTTCCTAGAACTGAGAAGGGAGGCTTGCATTTGTGTGCCCACCTTTACCCTAATTCCACTGATCTACAACCTTCTGTGGCAGTCTTTGTTCTAACTATGTTTTGGATGCCTCCATGTTCTGTGCATCCATGGGAAAGAAATCTTCCACAGACTCTAGGTCCCAAGGGTCTTTCCAGGCAAGAGATTGTGATTGGTCTGGACCAACCAATAGACAGATGCTTTCTGGGTCAGACATCCATTTATTAGCCAATTAATAGTGGCCACCTGTCAGTTGTGTAAATGAAGCTAAAGGCAAGGGTTGTGGGTGGGGGATGGGAGTGAAGGTGTGGACATGTGGGGGTAGAGAGGTGTCCTCTGCAAAGCTACAAGTGGGCAGTCTACCTGAGGAGTTGGCAGGCTTGGGCACCATGAAGCTTTGATAAGGACCTTAGACAAATTCCCTGGCCTGCCTGACCTAGGGAGGGTATTTTATTCTTGAAATCCTGCATGTTGTTGGCCTGTGGCTTGAGTCTTTTTCCACTAAAACTCCCTGGGTCTCACTTTTACATAGACCCAGGTATAGGGGTGTTCCTGTCTCTGGCCAGTTACTTGAAACTTCTTCCCTCCTCAAAAGAGAACACCAACTTTGTGGACTTATGTTGTGGACATGCATCTGTCTAACTAGGCATAGTGACATTCTGTGGCAGGTGAGGCCTGGCTTAAAACAATGCTCTGCTCTATGTGAAGTGATTTGCAAGGCTGAGGGAAAAGCCATGGTCATGAGTCTTGAGAATTGCCCACAGGTAAGGGTAGCCATGCCTCTCCTAAAAAATGCTCAAGTAGAGGAGGCCTAGACCTTGATTATGTGTCCAAGGGTTGTGTCCTGAAATAGCTGAGATGAGGAAGAAGCTGGTGATGACCTTGACATTCCTTACCTGCAAGTCTTTTCTTGGAAATGGTGGCCATGACCCTGGGGACTCTGGGACCTAGGGCCAATGGAAACCCAGAAGTGGCATCCGAAGTGACAGGCTAGCTTTGGAAATCAGCTGGCCTTCATGGTCCACATGGGCTGTCCCTACTGGTTCAATTACCCTACCAGTCATTACATTTGAACTCCACCTTGTGGGGTTAAAAACTCCAAGAAGACCTGTAAGAGTCCCCATGTAGTAACACGTCCATAACTCACCCCTTGGATCAAACAGTTGGTAGCCCCTTTCTAGGGTTGTTAGTTGGAATATTAATGTGTCTTTAGCTGTGTGTATTTGTGTTAGTTTTAATTAGGTTATATAGTTCTAATACAGTTTTACTGTGATAAATGGAAGTTCTCTGGGTAAGTTCCCCCTTTTTTCTTTTTGAGATTGTAATATAACATTTCTTCCTTCCCTTTCTTCTCTCCAACCTCCACTCTCATATACCTTCTCTCTCCTTCAAATTTATGCCCTCTTTTTTCACTAATTGTTTTTCATGCATATATGGACACACACATACATACACACACACACACACACACACACACACATATATTAAATATAACCTGCTCAGTCCGTATAATATTACTTGTATATATGTTTTTAGGGCTGACCATTTGGCACGGGATGACTAATTGGTGTGCTCTTCTCTGAGGAAGACCACTTTTCCTGCTCCCAGCTTTCCTCAGTTGCTTGTAGTTCTTTGTGTAGGATTGAGTCCTGGTGGGCTTTTCCCTACCCACTTTGGCATATCTCTTGATATCATACTTGATCAGCTCATGTTGAGGCAGTCATGTTGGTGACACTTTATGGGTGTAGCTGCTGACATTGGTAGGAGACAACGTCTCACAGCAAACTCCCTGACCCTCTGGCTCTTACAATCTTTCCGGCCCCTCTTCAACAATGCTCCCTGAGCCTTAGGTGTGGGAGTGTTTTGTGATGTCTCCACTGGGGCAGGGCTCCACAGCTCTGCATTTTCATTGGCTGTGGTTTTCTGAAGTGGTTTCCATCGGCTGCAAAGAGAAGTTTCCTTGGTGAGGGGAGAAGACTACACTTATCTGTGAGTGGAAGGATAACTCTTTATAGATTGTCATTAGGGATTATGCTGGATTAGTAAACTAGGCTGTAGATTCTCCTTTAGTAACCTTAATTTCACTAGCACTGAGCAGTTAGCTAGGTTTCCAGGCGTGGTCCCCTCTTGTTGAGTGGGTCTCAAGTCCAGTTAGAGAGCTGTTGGTTACACCAAGGTGTGTGTGCCACTGCTGCACCCTTAGGGTCATCATGTCACTCTGGTTGTTGATGTAATTCATAGGGGTCACAGCAGGATGGGGCTGTTGGTTCCCTCCTTCCTTTGGAAACTAGCATGGATATAACATGAATGCTAGTCCCCAGGGAAGGGGCACTCAGGACAGTTTCAGCGCAAGTGTTTCTGGGTTCTGTTTCTGGAGTGCGTGGCGTCATCAGCAATAGGGACTGGCTTTCCATGTCTGGGGCCCACCAAGGGCAACAGCAATAGCCTATAATATTGTGGGAGTCTCTGGGACACCCAAAACCAACAACTCTGGCTTCTCATGTTTGATATTGGGTTTTTTGTTAGGTGGTCTTTGGCTATTGAAGGGAGCACTGTCAGTCCAGATGACAAATGTACATTAAAAACTGTATATGTCTAATTATACACAGTGCATTTTGGTAAATAGTTAATAGTATGATTCCCTGAAGCTTTTTTAGATATCCTTACTATTCTTTGTCCCCTCCCTCCTTCTCCTTCCTCCCTCTCCCTGAAGAGCCTCTCCCCCGCCATTTCCCCATCAGATCACTTTTACCCTGCTATTCCCCTTTACCTCCCACCTTCTTCTGCAATTACCTCCCTCCCCCTCCCTAAAGAGCCTCACCCTTCCCATTCCTTAGGGTGAGTTCTTACAGCATCTGCTTTCAGCAGCTTCTGTGGAAGGGTCATTGGTCCTCATAGTCCTGGGTGGTTCTCTAAGCCATGGTTGTTCCTGGAACCACAGAATTCATCTTGTGGCCCTCCGGACTCCTCATTTGCTGGGCAGGAGGTGCTCAAGCAGTCTCTTTGTTTCTCCTACTTTCCTCGTTTTTGTCAGTCTCTACCCTGAGATCTGTGCTCAGCAACTGTGGAAGAGAAGGAGGGAAGGGGGGGGATGAGAGAGGAGAGGGAAGGGCCAGAGTGAGAGGAGGAAGGAGGGAGGGAACGAGGGAGGAGAAGGAAAGACAGAGGGAAGGAAGGATGAAGAGAGAAAGACAGGACAGGAAGAAGGGAGGGAGGGAGGAAGGGTGGGTAGGTGGGTTTGAGGTAGACATTGCATGAGAAGTTACTGTAGCCAGCTCAGACTTTTGGTGGCCTAG